>NC_047509.1:5885496-6157213 GCF_902827115.2 Pseudochaenichthys georgianus
TGGGCGGATCAATTCATCTTTTGATATAGCTGTGCGAAATAGGCGGGGAAACATCCTGCATCATAGCAAATCCCTCAAACAAAAGGTCTTCAATTATCTTGCTTTGTTTCGAGCAATCGGAAACCCAAAAGCATTCGTTTCACTTTCACTTTAAGACAAAGAAAAGCAGCAAATCCACACATTTTGAAACTGGAAATACAGTGGTGGGCAATAAGGATGATTATTGACCAATACACATTAGTGGAGATGTGACATCCGAGTTCCAGTAACATATACTGCTTTGTTTTTATGCCTTTCAATAAAAGAAACCTAGTATTTTCCAGGAATTCCTTCTTTGTATTTTTTTGAAGAAGGTTCTTTTATCAAATGCAATCATTCTGCCAAAATAACATTTCGAACTATCTGGATAGGGAGGTAAAAAGGGATCAAAATAGGTCAACTATACAACAAATTTGATCAGAAATGAACAAGGACACAACATAATTAGGTCTCTGTAAATATGCCAGACTAAAATAATCAAACCAGCAGGCTCTCACGCAAAAACTATGTAAATCCTGACTGTGAACCCTTCTTTTCCTTGTTTTAATGTATTTGCATTTTCTCTCTTCGGTTTCGTTCCCCTTGTATTATCCGAGCCACTTGATTGAAATGCAATAGCCCCCTAATCCCTGAACCTCATGTTAAATTGACCCCAACATTTAGGTCTGCTCTCCCGAACTGAGTGAGGTTCCCCCTGCTGTGATGAAGCAGTGCATTATGGGAAGCCAGAGCCCTGACACACACATGGGGGATCCATTACCTGACATTAACACCCTCAAACTGTAATGTGATCCTGGTCGGTCTCTGCATCAAACCACCCTGCTGTAGTTTCAACACTGTACCCTGTGGCATTGCTTTTATGTTGTCCTTTCATTCAGAGACAGCTCAGTGAAGTTTGCCCGCCACGTTAGTGTATTATCAGCGTGTTATGGCAACGGAAGGTCTTGTTATATAAAAAGCTGACTGGATCAATGTTCTGTACGAATCATAAGGTCGCAGATGGCTGAGTTATCTTTATGACGACCGTAAAACCTGTAGTTTCAGTTCTCAGGAAAATAGACAACCGTGTGTGTGTGTGTGTGTGTGTGTGTGTGTGTGTGTGTGTGTGTGTCACACTTCTCTGCATAAGAACCAAAAACATCCTGAGCCCTGATTCTGTGGAAGAATGACTTCTACATACCAAACAAGTCTAGAGTCTCAGCTACTTCAGTGTATACAGGGGGATACACACTTTAAAGGGGCCTTATTACGCTCACTTTCAGGTTCCTATTTGTATTTAGTGCCTCTACTGGGACGTGTCTCCATGCTTTAATGTTCATAAAGCTCTTTCTTATACTGCCTGTGCTGCAGCATCTCTTTTCACCCTCTGTCTGAAACCAGAGACCACAATCGAGGCATTTCTTGTGTGACATTTAAGATTTTAGTTTTACTTTATTTAGTCAAATTACTGCTGCAGCAAGAAATAATTAGCTGACAGATGTAAACATGTAAAATACAGGATGTTAAATTGTCTTTGTTATCTCAAACTGAGCCATGCAGGTTCAACGTGAACTTGAAAAACAGCTGATATTGAAAAGGCTTAGCAGTGGCAACATCGGAATTTGTCTTCAACCAATCAGAGAGCTTGGCCGAGGCTCCCTGTTGTAAAATAATCAATCTGGATCATCAAAGCTCTCGGCAGCCTATCACACTGCTGCCAGAAGCTATAAGATGTAACATGCACGCAATAATACACTTGAAATACCTCCATTTAAAAGGAAAGAGTAACTCTGTACAGAGACGGACAGGACTTGGCTGTGTTTCCTCTAAACGCTGGCACAAGCCACGCCATGATTCCGGTCACTAGGCAAATATCTTTGGGCAAAGTCCTCGTTTCCATAAAAAGCAGGAACGCATGAGTTTAATGGTGAGTGCCGAAGCTGCTGCCATAGAAACTCAGAGACCCGATCGCTGCTCGCATGTCCAAGTAAAGCTTTTGTCCTCCAAATAGCTTTCATAAAATATGGGCTGGCACCCAACATGGATCACAGGCTTTCTGCTGTTGAGTCTGGTACAGACACAAGTATCCAATAGACTTCAACACGCTTTGTTTAGTTGGCAGGAGACACTCGTCTGGGCCCAGGAGTCAAATAATTTACGAGTTATATTTACCAAATAGTTTTACAAAGACAAATGTGAAATAAGAAATATGGGGGCTTCAAATCCACTACGTTATTTTCAGTTTTAGATGATTTACTTGATAATGAATCAAGTATTTAGTCCACAAAATATCAGAAAAATTCAACAAATGCACCTAGCAATTTCTCAAGAGTCCAAGAGGACATTTTGTATTGCTTGTTTTGCCTAACCACTTGTCAAAAACCTAAACATATTTATAGTTTAGTAGCATAAAAGAAAGACTACAAATATGTCCTGCCTATTGATCCCATCCAGCCATGTTTTAAGTTAATAACCAACTTTCTGCTTCAAATAAAAATGGTTGTCTGATAAGATTTTCGACCAAAAACGTAGAATATCTTAACTGGATTGAATATTTTCCTTTTCCCTCATCCATAATCTGTTAGAAAGCAAAGGTGAGCATGTCTCTAACATTACGTAACATGTTTACTCTGAAATACACTTGCCTAAGTTGCATATTGGTACATGATTAATATTATAAAGTGTACGTTCTAGTCCTGCTTTAGTGCCCTACATGTATTTCTGTTATGATTTGGAGCCCTATAAATAAATAAAATAGGATAGAATTGGTTTGCGTTCAAAGTACTGTTAATGTCACAAAATTAAATTGAATGTAAGATCATAGAAACGTTCCCACTCTAGCAGATATGTGTGAAAACAGACTCCTAGCTTAAAACTCTGTACAGTAAAACGTAGACATCCAACAAAGGTCATACTAACCTAAACCTATTTTTCAAAGTCTAAAAAACTATGAATGCAGATGAATCTTCTGTGGACTACAATGGACTGCCTTACCCCTACATATAAGGCAAGGCACGTTTATTTATATAGCACCTTTCAACACAAGGCAATTCAAAGTGCTTTACAAAAAATGAAAGCCAGTAATGGCATTTAAAATCAGAGATAATAAAAGAAACATTAAAAGAAAAAATACATGGATAAAAGTTACAGTGCAGTAAGACGAGAAACGGCAGGCAAAAACATCGTTTTTCAAGTAGGCCTACTGGTCAATTTTGAGATTTTGTGCTATTTTGATTCTATAACATATTTTCTTTCAGGCTTTTGGAAGGAAAACGTACAAAATACACATTTAAGTGTTTATTTGACTATAGTTTGTCTATTTGCGTCTGTAGATTTCTCCTAAATTCACCAAAAGTTAGCATTCTAACGTAACATAAAGTACCGCGACCGCTGTGTGCACCATGTCAACAGAGGTATCGCTGGAAAGCTCCGTCTCTCCTGCACAATCTCATCGGATCCAAATATGGTCATTTCCTTTGTATCAGCAACCAATCGTGAAAGCATTAAGGGGTCTTAAACCAAGAAACGAAATCTCATTGTCAATTTCTGACAACGTGATTCGTTCAGATGCGTCACGTGGTGTGCTAACACACTTCCTGGTTAGCTTTCCGCTAGAAATTGAAATCTCAAAATGGCAAAAGAACGGCGAAAAAAACGTTCACAGAGAAGCCGACAACAATTGTCACTTGCACGAAGCAAGGTTATACAAAAAACAAATGACCCCGAACATGAAATACCTTCACGGAGTGCGTCGATGCGCAAGCTGTCATCCAGAGAACAGGAGGGTTTAGCTAGCGCCTCACTGCAATCTTTAAAGGTCGTTTTCTCAAAATGAGTTTTTTCTCCTACTCTGAGTTCGAAATTTCAACTTCAGTAGCACGTAGAGACACCAAACCTTCCAGTTATATTCCTATCAATATTATGAAGGCTTTTACAGAAGGGTTTGTTCATATATAATTCATAGCCTGAATTATACAACATTGTATACCTAAAAACATGGCGAAAATGGATATTTTAGGGCTGTTGACAGTATTTTCTGATTCATGGAGTGATAAAAAGAGATCCAATATCCCTTCTGTAAAAGCCTTAGATACTAATATGACTACAAAATGAAACAAGAATTTTGAACCTGGCTTTATCCAAAGTTCAGATTTCGATTCCTGAAATGTGTTAAAATATGTGCATATTTAATGAGATAATGGATAATTTGCATATTGAAACATGCTATTTCAGAAAACTTGTAATACAAAAAACAATTGCCGTATTGTAAGTAATTAACTGGAGACATTTCTAGCTGATACCTTTAAGTTAAAAAAATTACCCTATTCACCTGGGGTGTCTCGCCTTAAGATGTGAATAGTTCAATTAAAAGCAGTGGCAAAAAGAAAAGTCTTTAGTCTGGATTTAAAAGTAGTGAGAGTTGCAGCGGACCGGCAGGTTTCATCAGTACATCACTGCCCCCCTGAGGCCTGAACTCATCACTGACATCTCTATCCTCATCAACATTCAAAACATTAAGTGTGGGTATATTGGGTACATGTATGCTCGACGCACTGGTAAAAACAAATCTATTCACCTTAAAACATGGTCACATTTCTGTCTTTTACATGATAGTACATTAGCTGCAATGAACAATAAAAGGTATTGATATCAGTGGTACAGGCTTTGGTTTGGATTTGTTTGTATCATGGATCTATTTTGTCAGTTTTCACCCTATTCATGCTTGTATTGCCACCCAAAAAGACTTTTAATTTGTAAGTATTGACACTACTTCTGTGTCTTCCCAAACAGTAAATTTCCACACTCATGCCAGAGGGCACATGGGTGACGGCATTATGATGATTCAAATGTGAGTGATTGTTGAACATCTGGCGATAATAAACACCGGTGACGAGACAGCAATAATGAAACAAGCTCATCTAAATATTGATGTGCCCAAACACAAATCACTGCTTCTACCGGAGCCAGTGTTGCTAAGCAGCCGCGTTGTTCATCTCCTCTTCAGTGACAATACTGTCATGCAGAGGAAGTCATTTCCATTGTAGATTTCAGTAATGTTTTGATTAAATATTCCACCGGTGAATTATGTTACCTTTGAAGAGCCGGCCAAAACAGGGAGCCCATCAACATGAAGCTCTACGAAATATATCTGCAACAATTCAAATATATTTTAAGTCTTTAACACATGAGTGGGTTACTCCTTCTCAAATGAGAGGATTTCATACTTTTCAAATGTTTGCACTGTTGAAAATGCTCTCTGCCAAACATCAATTGTCAAATCCTATCATCACACCTATCATCAGTCTGCTTTTGTTGAAAACAGGCCCCAATTATGACAAACAGATTAACTACACAGTATTTTTCCACTTTGTGTGAGCCAGTCCTACACGTCATCAGAGTTGTTGGTAAAATCATTGGTTGTGTACAGCTCTTTATTTGATGTGGGTAACTTTACACATCGGAAATTCCCCTTAAAGGTGGGGTAGGTAAGTTTGAGAAACCGGCTCGAGATACACTTTTTGTTATATTCCATGGAATGCTCTCAACATCCCGATAGCAATGAATATCTGAAGTGCTTTGACAAAAAAGCTGTAAAAAGCAGGACCAATCATCTGAGCCGGCCCGGCTAAAGTAACTGGATGGCCTACCTGCCTGTCAGCCTTCCATCTGTGCACAAACTTACCTCGTGCCCTCATTGGTCATGTGTGCGTTCGTGTGTGTTGGAGGAGGGGCTCTGTGAGGAAGTGGCAGATTTGTTCCGGCTGTGTATTTTCAAATTCTAGCGCACTCGAGCTGGTTTCTCCAAAATTACATACCCCACCTTTAACGTTAGCCATGTTTGCTATTAGTTGTGTCATAAAACATATTGGTGTCATTCTTTTAGCCAAATGTCATGTATATAGCCATTGTGAATTGCAAGTGAATATATAACAATACTTGTTATAGACTTCGTCTTAAACTGAGAACGTTTGAAGCATAAAAAAGGATAGTGTTTTTAAACCGTGTCATGACGCTAACGTTAGCTTAATTAGCTATTAAGCTACAGCTAATAAAATAGCAACAACAGTCAATATTTCAGCTAGCAAAATGTACAGCTGCCAACTAGAAATGAAAAACCTACTTTTGTATGAAATGTAATTGGTCAAAAATGTTTTAAAAGTTTGGATGGTAAACCAAAATAATATGCATTACACAGGAATGGAAAGCTTGACACACTTAGCAACTAAGCGGCCTGGGGTAAAGTCAATTTGTCAACTTAGCGGAAGAAAAGCCAATGTGTCTTAGTACTAAAACTAATCTAAAGTGGCATGCTGACAGACAGCTTCATCCTCTTTAGGAGCTAAAACTGCTTCCCACAGACATTATGTGCCACAACATGAACCTGGTGACCGTCTGCTCTGTTTCCATGCTCCACGTCTGGCAGCATGGCAGATCTGGACCGTGCAGGACACAGTGTGCCTCCCCGCGTCTCTCATCGGTAAAAAAAATGCCCACTTCCTGTAGCGGCAGGAAGTGGCACAGATTGTTCCCGAGTGAACTCGTCGTCATATCAGACTCGAGGGGTTTTCTCTGCAGCATGGACACACACACACGAGTGTTCAAACAAAAGACACACACAGCCGACAGAGTGAGGAGGAAATCCAAAAATACATTCCCAGGGTTTTGCCACGCAGATAAAAGGTAATGTAAACACGATGAGGTCATGGTGGGATTACAATGAGATACTACACTGGCACATGGGAGGGAAAGAAGAGGAGGTGAAGTTATGGAAAACCGTAAAGGGTGTGGCAAAACAGTGTGAGTCACTGGGTGTGTGTGGTTTTAAAGGGGTGGTTTATTTTGGTTTGATGAGTCTGAGAGACAGTTATTAGCTGGAGCGCCATATTAAAGGTCCCCTATTATACTGTTTTTCATTAATATATTATACAGCTAAGTGAGGCTCCACTACACTAAAAAATAAAAAGACAAGGCACAGTGTAATGCCTGTTAATAGCTTACCACAGGCGTAGCTCAGTTAAAATAAAGCACAGCTATTGTGCAATACATTTGTATTGCATGTATATTTTTCATTTGTAAAAATGTCAGTTAAAGCTTAAAAGAATAAAGATATTTTTGTTATCTAAACGTTTGACCTCTTTCTTTTAAAATGTTGGAATCGAAACGGGGAATCGATAAGAACCGGAATCGAGAAGCAGAACCGGAATCGATACATTTCAAACGATACCCATCCCTAGCGTTAAGGGATACTACTTTCGTGTTCGGGAAGATGAAACTCACCAACAGATCCACGTTTTCTTTGCGTCCCAGAGAGCCGTGCTCCACCCTCTCGCTGCCCGGGGCGAGGATGTACGGGCTCTGACCTTCAGAGGGCTTCATGTTGGGCAGGCTGAGCGACCGCAAGTCCTTCACCCCCTGCTCCACCTTCAGCTCATCCCCTACCCGTGCTGAAGGAAAAACAAGAAGGTTTAACGGTCTGGGGAGGAGACTCTTGTAAAATATAGATCTTTTTTTTTCTCCGTTTTGTTTCGAGTCATTTTAAATTGACACCAAAAGTATTGGCCGTTAAATCCATTTATAAGCTCTTTTACATATTGTAGAAGAAATAGAATGATTGTGGCCTTACATTGAACCAGTAATCAAATACATGTTGGCCACTTGAGGGTAGCAGAAACGAGGAATTGACACAAAATGGACTGATATGCCAAACTCATTACGTAACTGTTAATTCACACATCCAGCAGATACAGAGAAACCTTATATTTAAATCTGGCAAAGTGAAGTTCAGTATTCATTTGTCTGTGTAGCTGCGAATTGCTTACCTATGCTGGATGCTAACTTTGTCTGTCTGCTGCTGGCCATGTACAAGGCATACTTTTTAAAGCGTTTCCCCTGAAAACAACGCTATAGGAGCAGTGAAAGTGAACCAAAACATAAATGTTGCGGGGCTGAAAACAATCAAGTGAAAAACAATAAACAGCTCCATGTAGCTAAGGGAAACTGCAACACCTTTCTGTGGCTTTAATACTACAAGTGACACATTTTCACAAAAAACTTGTTATCCTTTGTGAATACGGTACATGGTCAAATTCATATTTGTTAAAGCTTAGGGAAAAGAAATAGATCGGATTGAGTGTTAACAACATAGGAAGAGCAGAACAATACAGTTTCTCAGTCATAGTCTACTGAAAACCTGACCACGTGTCAAACAGCTGTGGACAGTTTGACCTCTGTCTTTCCGACTGCATGTAACTCCAGACCGCATGTGGGAGGGTGACAATTTCAAAAGAAAACAATTAGTCATGGCATGGGATCTCTTTGATGGGCGGCTTCAATGGGCTTTTGTTCCCGAAACTGCAGCAAGTGTAACTGCAGCGGTCGCAGAGCAGAGGCAGCGTTCCCACTTTCCACTGTGGCATCATGGGAAAGCTGGCAGAGTCATCATCATGCTGCGACTGCATTATTAAGATTCATAGGGAGTCCGTGACACTTCTGGAGAGGATTGAGCGGCAGTGGACGTTCTTGTAGTTCTGATATCTTTCATAGCATACAGCTTTTTTCTCCGAGTCAGACATTTGGGAAAGCGTTCTCCGCCATCTGTCCTGCTCCGTCATTGTTAAAGGCCACAGATGACAATGGTGTGTCTAAAATTGCACTTATTGTAAGTCGCTTTGGAAAAAAAAAAGTCAGCTAAATGCAATGTAATGTAAAATACACCGACTGAAAGGCTCCCTACTTTCTATGAACAAACGCTTTTAATAGCGGCTGTTTTCATTTATTCCACCGGGTTAAAGTGTATCTGTTTGTTGTCTGTCGTTCAACAAAAATCCAACACATCAATGATAATCTTTAACTAATTAGAAATAAGTTAGACATGCAACAATGACTAATTTGCTTACGGCAATGTTGTTAGTCATTTCCAAGAAAGAAGATCTGATTGATGGCGTGAGAACGTCACCATGAGCAACATAAAAAAAAATACTATCGAAAAGTGTTAATCCTTTGTTTGTGGACATAAACCCTGTGTGAAAATCGCACTTTTATTGAAACCATTTTGTTAACTAATAGAATCAGGAAATAAAAGGAAAAAGACATTAGGGGGTATTAAGTAAAAACACATGTGAGGATCAACAACAACATCAGTGATTGGAGGAGTTCAAAGTCAAACGAAACTCCTTTGACTAAATGATTGTTTGACAATATAACAAATTATATTTTTAACAAGCCTACTTAAAGTACCGTACTTTTCGGACTATAAAGCGCACCTGCATATAAGCCGCTGTGTCTGTCTTGCTCTCGTTCTGTCTCTCGGTTCCACTTTTACTTTGGCGCGCTACCTGTCTCACTCTTTTCCTGCTGGAGCCCGCCCTTAAAGGTGGCGGGCGCGGACCGGTCCTAGAGCCCATAGGGTTAAAGGTGGTTAATTTTACCTGTAAAATCTATAGATTTAGGAGGTTCCCTAGTGGCCGTTAGCTGTACAAAAAAAATGGGGAAAAAAGTCGCGGCTTATAGTCCGAAAAGTACGGTATATAATGGCTTCTTTAAACATGGACCCACCGCGAGTCATTTAAAGTCAGAAAAACTGAGAAATAAATCACATTGTCTTTGAATGGAGAGCTTCTGTACAGTAAGTTAATATTGCATTTTCTAATTTGCTTCAATATCATTTACTACCGTCGCTGAAGTCTCACTGTTACGATCTGGCTCGTCTCTCTCCCTCAATGAGAGTCTAATAAAACACTGCCTTTTCTCAGAAGTTAGATTTCAGACACAGTCGTCAATCTGCAGTTATAAATCAGGCTTAGCGGCTGCATGTAGGAATTTACTCTCATATGTTATGCCTCTAAACAGGAACGCCTCAAAATAGATGTTGGATGAGCCCAAATACACCATATTTAGAGCAGACAAAAAGTTATGCTTAACGCCTAAAGGATAGCCATAAAATATAGGGTATTATATAGGATTAAATATCGGTGAGGTTGTTACCTTTCACTTTGAGGTAATGTCCTCCGAAACGGTACGCCTCAAAGTTGAGTGACAGCGGCGTGTTGGACTGATCCAGGAACAGGTCGACCCGGCACAGCTCAATGCCGTTCCTCTCAAACACTGGACCCAGAACCTCTCTGGTAACACAAAAATAAAAATCAAACTGTTAATTATGGCGCATATCAAACTCACGCAATATCTTTTATGCGTCTGGTCATCTTTCTCTCTCACCTCAGGGTTTTCTTTTTCATTGCCGGTACAATTTCCGTGTTTATGTCCACGTTGAGATCAAACTTGAGGCTGAAGCACTCCTTACTGGGGTCCTGCAGGGGGAACAGACTGTTAGTTTACACAGGTGGGGGGGATGCATGTGTTCACTCAGCGAGTCCACGGGGGGGCTCCTTTTCACGACACTCCCCAAAGCAGCCTGCAAATACCATTATGCTATATCAGAATAAAGGTGGCTGCGTTCTTAATGCGCACCTCTGCCTGTATTGTGCACCGTTTATGAGAAACTGTGTTAATTCTGAGTCAAAAAACAAGTGACAGATAGTCTTTCCGGAGAATAGCTGTAGACTCATTCCAGGAACAGACTGTGGTTGCATGGGGGGGGGGGTGTTTTCATGCTGCACCCTGCTTCCTGTGTATGATTACTTACATCAGTGTGTCGTCTCCGTGGTTTCTTTTTCAACTTCATTCCCCCTGTTTTACGCTCCCTGCAAAACAGTTACACACATGTTATCATACCGTTTAACTCCCAACATCTGAGGAACTGCTTAATGCGACTTAAAAAGAAAGCGATCAAGCTGTCACACATTTCATGGCTGTGATTTATCCTCCGCTCTGAACAGACATAGTTCTACTGACAGGCAAGGCTGAGAAGAACGTAACAAGAGGGGGGTTACCGACCCGCGGTCATTGCTCCCATCTTCCTCTTCCTCGAGGTCGGAGGGGGGGCTGGTGCGGGGGGGACAGGAGCGCGTCGACACGTTCCGAGCCAGGATGGAGGCTAAAAGTCAAGAAAACACAGCGGTCAGTCCCTCTGTCGGAACAAAACTACGACAACATTTAGAAATCAAGCTTTAAAAAGGATCAGTCCCCAGAAAAAACATACATTAACAGGTTTCCTCCGATGACTCGTGTGCTATCTAGCAAAGCAAATAGTGGCGTTTGATTTCTGCCAGACTTTGATCCGTTTGTTTCCATGGAGGATATTTGCATTTTGATTGTGGGTGTTTACATTACCTTTAAAAAGTGTACTTGTTGTTCTTGTATCATGATCATTGGCGGTCCACTTAGGGCAGTGATTCTCAAACTTCTTTCAATAATGTACCCCCTTTGAAAACAAAATTCAGCCAAGTACCCCCTGGTCAGCGCAAACACAATGGTTAGGGAAGAAAAGCCTATATAAAGAGGTACAGTACAGCGCTGCACCATCAGTGTCTGATTTATTAAAACAACATCAGTAACTGAGAAACACTGAAATGCTACATTTCAAATGTTTACAATCCATCACTAAATTCATGGCAAACCAATTTCAACATCATGCAATAACACAGAGGACATTAGTTGCATTGAACTGATCTTTTTAATAAGATGTACAATGTAGTGAAACATGGGCTTGTGCTTCACTGAGGTTCTTTGTCATTCTGACAGGGAGGCAACCTGCAGTTATTACACTTCGTGTTTTGAAATATGTGTAACTCTGTTATTATAAAACCCACACTGCTCAAACTTCGTTACTTTTCCTAAAATAGTTTTTTTTTTTTTTTTCATTAACATAAAATAAATCTCACGTACCCCCTGCAGTACTCCAACGTACCCCTAGGGGTCCGCGTACCCCCATTTGAGAACCACTGACTTAGCGTGACCAAGTGCCCCCTTTTGTCTCACAAATGTAGCCGTCGCCCACATTTGATTGACCGTTGCCTGATTAAAACTTGGCTTTTATCCAATGGCTGTTTAGAAAACAATGGAGCGCCATCATCATTAGCCGTATCAGATGTCAAATCAACAAAGAAATGTGGTGCAGGGTCATTCCCTGTGTTAGGTACTTTTGAGTTTTTTTCAATCAGGCATGGAGGTGAATACGGTTTGAAGCTCACAAGAAACACTTGTTGCAGTAACAAGTCGCACACATAAATAGTCTTTGTCCCACATGTGGCTTGTTGGTACCCCGGGTCCACTGATAGTGTCCATCACACAAACATCCTAAGATCTGCTTGGAAATCTCCAAAATAACTTCCCTGAGAATCATCATGTGTTTATGTTTTCTTCAGTATCAAAGTATTCCAGTGATAGGTGTACGGCACACGCATGGGTACGATACAAACCAGAACGATGTACACATTTAGTTGCGCCAGCTTGCCTAATGCAGATAGAAATACAAGCTTAACACAGCGTTCAAGTTGTACACTAACGGTTCTTCTCTGAATAGTTTTCTCATGGACTTTTTCCTGGTAGAACATTTGACCAATAAAAAACGTTCACAGTACGGTCTGTACATTATCCGGAGCAACCAGATTACTTTTGATGTGGTGAGCTAATTAAATCTCATTATGCTGCGGTGGATGCTGAAATCTCAGGGACAAACTGTGCAAGGTCACTTAAAGCTAGCCTGGTTCCAGATTTCGGATTATCTGTCCACACCTAGGATTTGAACAGCAATTAAAATGTGTCTGGGATTGCGGAAAAAAGCAAACAGTTGACCAGCCAGAGCTTTGCAGGAAGGATTAAGAATGATGTGGTCATCTTTCTGATACATCCATGAAAAGAGTTAAGTATTATCTACTAAACAGTAACACACATTCTCCTTCTCCTGGGAAATCTAAAGTCAATTGCGCACAGCGAACCCTAACTCCTATTCTATTTCCACTGGAAATGACATGGATGGATATGTGAGCTGCTTCTGACACAATACATTGGCAAACATGAACACACTGTGAACAAGTGAAACCAAATGGGACCACAGTCTCATGCTTAGGCTAAGTTAGGACCAAAGGTAAGGGAGAAAACCAATAAAGCAACCCTTAAATAACAGTAACAATACAAGGTTAACATTACATGTTTCAGACATATGTTGAATTATTACCCAAATCATACATTTATAACTCGGGTGTTTCATATATGCGGAGGTGGAACTTGATTGGTAGTTTTTGCCTTTTTTAGACAACAATAAAAACCCAGTGATGAGGCAATGGGCATGACATCACTGTGAGAGAGGGATTACCAAATAAAGAAACAGTGCACGTCTACCTTGAGGTTGTAAGTCAAAGCGGGGGTGCCGGTCAAAGTGCATGTTGTCTGTGTTCTCCGAGTGGCTGCGTGAGTCACATGACTCGCACAGGTGAAGGGGGCTTTTGTTATTCAGGTCTTGGCAGTCTGGGTGGTGGCAAACCTAAAGGGAGAAAGAGAGGGGGGGAAGAGAGGACAAGAGAAAGTCAGATCACATAACTGCCAAGCACACAAGGTCCCCGCTGTACAAACATTTAAAAAGACTGAGCCAAAGTGAAAACGGCAAAACACTCGCACACATTTAAAATAAACATCCCCTGCCTGACTATTGTTTCTGACACGGTTAGACGACCGCAGAGGCTGCCACTGGCATTCCTGAGGTTTGGTGACTCCCAGCTTTACACCGTCTGCCCCCTCTGTGGGTTGACGGCTAATGTAATTACATTTAGATTTCCACCTCGTGTGCAGATCTGGGACCAGCTTACCCCTTATGTAATTTAAAACCCTATTCCGAGCTGTGGGACAATAAAACCGACCACAGGTCAGCTTCCAGTCGGCGACGCGCAGCAGAAGGCAGCAGGATTAAGGATCCCTCTGTGGAGGACCAGACAGATCAACCCCCCCCCGCCCCCGATGCTCTTTCCTTCACCTCAGGAGTACCACAGGACTCCCCCACAACTCCTCACTCCACCCCGTGTCGACATCACCCACAACCCGGCTCAGGAAGCGAGGATGTACGAGGAGATACAATGGAGGTCCAGCTAATGTACTTCCTGTCATTGTCTCCATGTACGCTGGAGGAGCAGTGTGTCTGTGCATGTGTGTTTTAATGTGTGCACGACAGGGGTTTAAAGCAGTTAGGGAGTCTAGCTTTCAAGTAAACACAACTATAGAAATACAGGAGGTAGATCTGCTGAGAGGACACTGTCATATTGGCTTGTCTGAGGTATAAGATTTATGCAATTGACGAATATTATTGCTGGCTGGAACTTTTTTTGCGCTACTTAATACTGTAAAAACACTGTTGTAAAAATACCACCATGTCATATATATACTTCTCACTATATACCACCGACTTACTGACTACATTATGACTTTATTTACATGTTCGCCGCTTTTCTATCTTGGATGTGTACTTGCCTCTTTATTTAACATGTTAATGTTTCATATTTTCTTCTATTTGAGTTGGTCTTATCTGCCCTGTCCCCTTCTCTGTAAAACTGTAAATGTCCTCACTGTGGGACAATTAAAGGATTTCTGATTCTGCTCTGACATATGCTCCGCACTGCGACATGCTAATACCAGTGGGTAAGTGCTATCAGGTAACTCAGATTTCAATACAAAATGACCCTCTCCATCCCGCTCCTCGTACTCTACCGTAATATTCTGCAGATCGGAGCCGGAGTCTCCCCCTCTGCTGCAATTCGGCTCCATATCCATATCCATGCCAGGAGGCACCCAGCCAAGACCCCAATAAACATCCAACACGCTGCCTCGTTGGCCGGCTAATTCCCTGTGCAGCGTGCCCCCCGTCAGACACGCCGCTTTATTAATCCACTCCTCTCAATGTCTAGCCAGGTATAATCACAGATTTCAAGAAGCGGGTCGCAAGGCTCGGGGAGGACAGAAGGAGGGAGGAGGGGTAAGGTTATGGGAGGGTGAGGAGTCCCAGTGAAGATATAAACCCAAGACAGGAAGGAAGGGGGTAAAAAAAAAGGTCCATCCAGAAGCTTTTCAGAAGTACAAAGCCCCCCTAATCTCGCAGCCTAATTGTTGCCTGTGCTCTGTCAAAGCCATCTGACGGTCCTGCAGAGATTAAACAGCCTCACCATGAGCTCCACAGACCAGGGTCTTCTACTCTTTTCCTCTCTCTCTCTTTCTTCTCTGTCCTCAGCCACTTCCAGCCCAGACTCCTCCCTTCCTCTCAAGCACAGAGGGTCAATATACCCAGGCAGAGCCCCCAAAGAGAGAGAGGTTTTAAATAGAAAGAGACGGAGAGACAAGAGTCAGAGAGGCTCAGTTTCTCACTGTGAACATGACCGGCTCTCCTCCAATAGGCACCACTGCATTAAAGGATTATTCCAGTTTATTACAACTACAGTAATTGCTTATCTTTGGACACATTAGAACTTAGAATTGTGGGGCACCACAATCACAAAGTGGCAGAAAGCAAGAAATATAGCATTTAGATCATTCACATTGTATTATTACTGATAGGAATAACTGCCTAATCCATGCATCTAGAAACCCAGTTGTAATAAACTAGAATTACCTTTAGACTCCCTACCTTAACAAAGGTTAATCTACAGCTATGCTGGCGCTGTTGCTATAGACTGTACACAGACTGTACCTGGGCAAATCTGGGCTATAAGCTAAATGCTAGCGTTGGATGCTAACACGCTTGATATGCTGGTGTTTATCAGATATAATGTTTACAATATTCCCAATCTGAGATTAGTGTGTGTGCGGCATGCTAACTAGGCTTGGTTGGTATTATGGGAAGCATTAAATCAATACCGTCTGCTTTCTATGAAGCTGTAGTGTCCACTGAGTTCAACAAGATGGTGAATACAAGGGTTAGGGTTCATAATAACGGTTGTGAAGAACAGCATGCTACAGTGCTAAAACTCAAAAGCTTGCTGCCCTTTCTTGCCCTAACGGCCCGTCTACACTACAGCGTCGACAGCGTCGAAAGCTCCAAGCTGCTCCAAGCTGCCCATTCACTTTCAATGGGGTGACGTCACGTAGCCACGCTTTTTCGCCGAACTGAATTGTGGGTAGCAGAGCGAGGCGTCTCAGGCGTCCCAGGCGACCAGAAGTTGAACATTGTTCAACTTCTGGTCGCCTGGACGCCGGAGTAGCCAGCGCCAGCCAATCAAATCCCGTTTCCCAAAATCTGACAGCTGAAGCGCTAGCCAATCAAACCGCGTCTAAGCTGGGAGAGATATCCCGCCGTTCATTTCTATATTTAAAAAAAGTCGGAGGAGAAACTAACTATCGCCGTAGCAAATCACCCGGTTTTGTATGACCAGACCCTCTTCACCTACCGGGATACAAACCGGAGGAACCAGGCATGGAGGGAGGTGGCAGAGACAGTGGGGGAAACTGGTAGGTTTTCGCCTGTTTGGGGAGTTTATATATATATATTGCTCGCATAAAATCCCCGGGGGTTTTTGCTTTGTATGTCGGGGGCGGGAGATTCATGTGATTGGTTGTTGGCCGTGTTGCTTGAATAAAATCCCCAAGCTCCAGACACGCCCAGCTCCAAGCTATTTTTGGAGCTGTAGTGTGGACGCTCCGTAACCGATGACCGCAGTGAGATGTCAGTAAGGTAAGGTACGTTTATTTATATAGCACATTTCAGACGCAGAGGCAATTCAAAGTTCTTTACATCAGTTCTTCTCAAAGTGTGGTCCACGGACCACTGGTGGTCCGTGGGTATATTGGTAACATTTCACATTTTAAATAAATAAGTTAATTTAAGTTTTCCGCACTCTCGCGGGAATATCTCCGCAATGGAGCGAGGTTACGTTTCACTTTTGATTGCATGATATAACCCAGCGCAACACCTTCGTCACACATGTTGCCACTTGTTTGTACCATTTTCAGGCGATTTGTAAACTGTTCTAGAAAAACGATGTGTTTTTGGATATTTGTGGAGTTAGGTGGTCCGCGAGTGTTTTTTTATTGGTTAAGTGGTCCTTGGTATGAAAAAGTTTGAGAAACACTGCTTTACATGATCATTAACACATGATAGTAGAACAGAGGAACACAATAAATAAACATAATGGAATAACAGTTTCATAAAAACAATGTAAGGTATAAAGTATTGAAAAGTAGACACTCCAAGTCTCATGCTAACATGGTCATAAGAACACACCACAGAGTGCAGTTGAGACTGATGGGAAAACTCTGCAGAGATTAAGTCGTAACATATTGGACACATAATGATATTGGCAAAGCATCACCATAGTCTGTCCGATTTGTCCTCGACAGACCATGACTGTTTTCTAAACAATTAGAGTTCCTGTTGAGTCTTGTGCTCTCTGGAAAGTTAACATGGCAGAGGAGGAGAAAGAGAACAGTGTGACATTTCAAGTCATTTCTCAATCGTTGCAGATGATGACGTTGCAGCTACAGTAGAGAGTCTCACCTCTTACTGAGTCACTGACCTCGACAAAGCACACTGCCAACGAGACAGCTACTTGGCAGACGCAAACAAGTCACAGGAATCTGTTACAACATCACCTCCTCAGGGCCCTCGGAAGCAAACATCAATGCACGAACGCACATTTTCGTGCAGAAGGGTCGAATGTCCCGTCGCACCGAAGTGGTATTTTTTCCACGAGGTGTGGAGACAGGCGGCCGGGCCAGAGAAACACGAGCGAATCAGATGCCATATTTAGACAATAGCCCAGATAGGTAGGCCTTCCTCGCTATCAAGTTGGGGCGTTCACATTCCTGCTGAAAATATCTGATGCTTCGGCCAAGACAAACGAGTGCATCACAGGACGAAGAAAAGGCACCGAATGGAACAAAAACCCAAACAAACCAAGAACAGCTCGTAATCAGGACAGATAGATGAAGATATAATCCTAAAATAACTTCACCCAGGACAACAAGGATTTTTGCAATACTCAACATTCCTATCAATGAGGGGGATGATTGATACTTTCATTATCCGGCTGTCTCTGGAGCCCTGACAAAACGATGAAGAGGAGGAGGAGTGTGCAAGTGAAGCCGACTGTAAGAGAATGTGTCCGTGGAGAACAGCTGACAGGATACATGCCTCTTTTGTCATGTGAGTGTGTCGCGTGTGGGTGTCCTCTCCGCATGCCTGCTCTCAGATCTGGCTGGATTAGAGGGGAGGTTTCGGGGGGGCAGCACGAGTGACTGTAGATGAAACACTGCAAGCCCCACCTTCGTCACATTCCCCAACAGCTGAGATCACAAAGCGACCCCTCACCCGGGCTTAGCACGTCAAACGCCACGTGGCACCTGCTCTGCACCCTCGTTTCCACACATCCTGCAAACACCGGCATGCCTGCTCGAGGAGTGTGTCATCCACGAACAGCACACCAGACGCTCAGTTGTAATACGTATCTTCTTGTTTGGCGGAAGATGGCTGCAGTCTTCGAGGTGAATCAGGATTATTAACCAGTGATTCTTGCAACACTTGCACGCAACACATGAAGGCAAGCAACACGTTTCATCAGCTGCTGTGAGAGCGAAATTGTCAATAGAAGTTTGGACATTATAACGGCTCCAGTTACCCTTATTTTCAGGTTTCATATTTGTATGTTCTTCTTCAGTCTCCTTGCTTTAATGTTCAAAAAGGTCTTTATTTTCCTCATACTGCCTGAGCTGCAGATGATGCCATTTCACAAGGGAACAGGGACATTCACTTCAGGTTCAAATGTCTTAAAGATGATAAATAAGGATGGAACATTAGGGTTTAGAGAAAAAGCCTGGCAGCTCAATTTGGCTGCAACGTCTTCTTCAGCGCCGTCACCATTCTGTCTCCTGAGGACGAATATGTTTTGACGGCTTGCCGCATCCTCGCTGGAAAATGGAAAATGGAGGGTAATCAGTCTTGGTGTAAGGAATGAAATGACGAAGGAAAGGATGCAGATGAATTAAAACCAAGACTTTACGTCTGGCTCTACAACATATGGTTGCTATGAGGAAAGACATAGACCCAGTAATGATCTCTAAAACTATACTTCCTGTGGGTTTCACTGTGTTCCCCCTCACAGCCGGCCCCCTCAGGAACACCTTGTCCTGCCAGAGCACACCTAGCGTTATGCAACAGCATGTATCACTGCGTACATGTACGTATTTGAATAGGAAGAAATGGATACATGAGGCGTTCAAGGGATAATAGGATTGTTTATGTAAAGCATGATAGAGATGGAATTGCATTTAATCAAATCTGGGTTCTTATCAAATCTTATTGGTTTAATTTTCAACATCTGTAAGGAACTAAAGCTCAAAGATTTAATTTAGATCTTTATCACCGTTTCTTGGCTGCAAACCTATAAAGCCTTGGGTTTTAGCACAGAAAGATGAGCAGCAAAACGTTTTGGATACTGGTTAAATGTATTGGGACACAACAGCTGCATCCTAGGGACTTCTACACCATATTATTCTCGCTTAAGTTGTTCCGAATACCGGGGATGCCGAAGCAAAACTGTCGAGTTGATGATCCTCAAAAACTGATATGATATCATTTCCGGATATTTACAAGATGCAGCCAATTCGATTCTTTTTCAAGGGAAGAGGAACTAAGAAAAACATACAGTTTATAATACCGGTTCATTTTCACTCACAAATGTTGGCTGAGTGTAGCCCCATTCAGGCCTCTGAAAGAGTCTGAATGGTTCTCATCGAAAAGCTCAAAAAATGTGATATTTAAAGGGGACCTATCATGGAAAATGCACTTTTTGATGTCTTTTATACTTCACTATGTGTCCCCAGTGCGTCGGGGAACTCACGCAGTGTCAGAAAATAAAACCCTCTCTCTTTTCCTCCGTACCCAAATCGCTAAAAACGGGGGTCCAACGGAGCTGATCCAGATTTGCGTCCGATATGACGTAATATCTGAAATGTGGACCCACGGCCCAATCAGAAACGTTGCTATCAGAAACAATGCTTTGGACGTAATATGGTCGGTGTTCACGTTAGCATCGCTAACACTCAGAGCTAACATGTACTGGAGAGCATGTGTGTGAAGAAGCAGGAAGTAGAAAGGAACTCACCTTGTGGTATAACCGGCAAGAGAGAAAGCCTTTGAGCTCCAGACTGTTTCAGAGAGAATCCATGATAATCCATGATATGGCGTTTCATCACGGCAGTAGTTTTTATCAAGCTTTATACCCCAAATCAGCACTTTTGAAACAGGAAGTGAAATAGAGGGGTATGAGGCATGGCTAGAATGGGTGATCTGTTTTTATTTTGAGCAAAACACTTCATGGACATGTTTTTTATATATCTGAGACCTTTGCTATTGCCTAAAAATAGCATGATAGGTCCACTTTAAGCTTTATTGGAGGTGATTTCAAATAATGTTTTATACTTTTACAAGAGAAAATACTTTGAGGATGAGGAATAAATGGTCAGTTTGGCAAATGCACCTCTGGTTAACTACCCTATCTCCATTAAAGAGCAGCACACAGTCGCTTTTCAATCGGTCAAATTCGACCTCGTACAGACACTGTTTTTACATTCGGTATTTCTTATAAAACATTTTTAGGGAGTGGTGTCGTTAAGAGCTTTCTGGCGTCTGAATTCAATGAGTCTGGGTAATAATCAAGCACTTTTTATTGGAGATTAAAAAGATAAAGTAATGTTAGGGTTAGGACAACACCTTGACAACCACTACCCAACGAGATGTCAATACTGATAGGTGGGAATTAACTGAGAGGAAATACTCTCTTGCTCAAGCTTATAATAAAAGTATGAGTGTGTGGAAGGATGGGTTCAGTAGTGAGGAGATAATGTACAACATGCACATTTACCGCATAAAGTATAAAAAAATCTTATCTCTTATTGACCTATTGTGAAACAAGGAGTTCCCACATACGTATTACTCTATACCACAAATACACACACACACACGCACACACAGCTGTTTGTCATTGTGGTGCCCACACCCATAGAGAAAACTCAATTCCCTGTAATTGTTCCAAGCAGCCATAATCAAATAATCAACCCCCCCCCACCCCACACACACTATAGAAAACACGAAATCAAAGCAAACCTGAACCAACACAATTCACAACAGTGAGATTAATGCTTCATATCTGGGACAATGGAGGATTTCTGTTTGGTTTAGTGGAGCTCAAAGCGTATTGTTTGGGCCAGCCGTCGGTCCAACGCAGCACTTCAGCCTTTGTTGAGACTGCGGGTGCCGTCCAGGTACATTGTGTTTAATTACACGGGCCAACTTTAATGCTTACTATCACTCCACTCCCACAGAAAACTGAGCTTTAAAAAGGTCTTGTCTTAACACGAAAGTCATCACTGATTTGGCAACTGGTGGATATTCTCCTCAGCAGAAAGTTATGTTAGCGCTAACGTCGCTCCTCATCCGTCATGAGGGGCTGGAGACGAGGGCTGGTGATAGTCAAAGTCAAAACCAAAGTCAACGTTATTGTCCATCTTTCAGTTTGTGTGCACAGACAGAGAGATCGAAATACCGTTTCCCACAATCCCGAAAACAAGAGCGAGCAGCCATCTAAAATAGCTTAAGTCAACCACTTTTCCTCCGAAAGCACACCCTGGCCTCTTCGGTTCGCTCTGTCCTTACAGAAAAACACATCCCAATAAACATACCAACGCACCCAAATGATGGGTTAACACCTGACGAGGCAGAGTCGTGCACGGTCATGTTCAGAAAGTCAGACTGCAGTGAAGTCAAACATCCAGACAGACTTTGGTCAGAACAGCTCACTGTTCCACCAAACTAATCTAAGATAACCCAGAAGTCAGACACATCATCAGTTGTTCATAGTCTGCTAATTCAATAAAGACAACAGCCGTTGGATTCTCTCAGACAAATACACTCATGTGCTGACCTTTCACCTGTGCATACTAGGGCTGTCAAACGATTAACATTTTTAATCAGATTAATCACAGTTTAAAAATTAATTAATCATGATTAATCACCATTCGAACTATGTCCAAAATATGCCATTTCTTTATGTATATTGTTGTGGGAATGGAAAGATAAATGAAAGAAGGCGGATATATCCATTTAACATACAGTATCTATGTTTATTATAACGTTTTTCTGTGTGTCAAAATGAAAGACAGCCCACACACCTATCAATCATCAAACCGTGGGGTCTTAATTCATTACGTGTTGATTTCTATCAACGGGGGAGTACTTCAGGAAAGTCGACAGGGGGGGGGGGGGGGGGGGGGTGTGAACGTTGTGATCAGCTGTTTTAGCGCAGTTCTCCAGTGAAGGGGGGGGGGGGGGGGGAAGAGAGTCTCCCTCCGCAGCCGGTTGGCGTAGTTTTGGCACAGTTCCGTTGTACAGACCGACGTTAACAGCAGCCCTGTCTGTGCACACGGAGACCGACTCTGTCGTCCGGTGATCTAACCGCCTTCTGGAAAAGCTACACAAGTACGTCGGTACGCCAATGCGCTTTGTGACACAAGTGACGGTACGCATTTCAGATTAGGCACGCACACACACACACACACACACACACACACACACACACACACACACACACACACACACACGCACACACACACACACACACACACACACACACACACACACACACACACACACACACACACACACACACACACACACACACACACACACACACACACACACACACACACACACACACACACACACACACACACACACACACACACACACACACACACACACAGTGTAAAAAAACAACAAGTCTATACGGTAGTACAAAACGTCTTCATGGGTCATTATCCTTTATAAAAATAGATTTGTTTTAACCTCTAGATTGCAAAATGTTTCTTAATAATATTGACAAATCTTAGAAACACTGACAAATAAATCCCTCCCTGATCCCTCATTATCTATAATAATATACCATTTTGAGGATAACTACAGGGTGTTTCCAGATATTTGCATACAAGAACTTTTTCGGAGAAATACTCATTATACTGTCGGGCGGTTACAATTATGATTGGTTAATGATTTTCAACAGGAAAAGTCATGATGTATTTCTTTTTTTAAAGGAGCAATTATCCCTGCAAACATAAAAACCCCAATGTATCATCTTTAAATTGGTTATTTAAGTATTCTATGAAATTCACTTTGTAACGATTTTAGACAAATATTTGTAAAAGTTACAAATCCTGACATTGGAGAAGCCATACAATTGTTTGGTGTTTTTTTGTAGCTGCTGGAAGACTGAAAAAGTCATTTAAAGTTTAGCAATGATATTTTTAGTGCAGCTTTTAAGATGAAGAAAGGCCAACAGCTTTCCTAAATGTAATCAGCAATGAATTGAAATATGCAACATGTTAGTATTCTCTCTCCAACCTCTCACCTTCATGCATGAATCTACTCGATCAAATAATTGATAACTCTTTAACTGCATTAAACACTCCAATATCTGCTGAGTGATTGTCAAATAAGAAGTTAGGGTTAGAGCAGAGCGAGGTTCCTCTTGAGCCGACGGAGCAGGGTCGACCTCTGCTACATGTCGCTTTTGTTGCTACTTTTCTCCAATTGTTATCGTCCTTTTGGGAGCAGAGCGCTCGACCCTATATGGCCTCTGCAGAGGGCCTGCTCTCCTCAACACTACACAGGGTTGCCATTAGCTGTGACCCAGTAGGTGGGATTGAAAACAGCCTCCAGAAGATCAAAGGGGGGATTCTGGGCAGGCCTGGCCCCGGAGTCGGATTTATTTTTCAATAAATAAGCGATGCATCTGTTGAGGAGTGGCACGGCGGAGAGCTGCTGCTTTCTTCTGCTGCCATCTGTCCTTTGGCCGGGCGAGGAGTTGGGAGCGGAGAGCCAGGGCCGACTTTTTAACAGCGGCCATTATGCAACAACACTGCCTGCCTGTTCCCTATTACCCTCTCCCCTTCATTCTGGTACCGCACCGCCTTCGCACACATATGGATTTACTCAAACGGAGGCACTTGTTGTGTTTCATCCTCCCAGGAGAGAGCCAAACGTGTGTGTGTGTGTGTGTGTGTGTGTGTGTGTGTGTGTGTGTGTGTGTGTGTGTGGCTGTTACCTAGACACATGTTAAGTATGCTCATCAAAAAGGACCCGCAGTGGTTAAATGGCGGCGACTGTTCATTCACTAACCGACATCAAATGTTGGTCGAGGAGGGTTGTTAAACACGGGATGATGTCATTCGAAGCTGCTCAAAGTGAAAATAAAAAACCAGCAGGTGTACATAATGATCCCCATATGGAATACTGTACGTTTAACCACATGTAACCGATTCTTTAAAGATCATGTCTGCTTTTTAAAAAATACAGGGTTCAACAGGGCAAGAAAAGAGTCAGAACGATTCTTTAAGCCCCGCCCCCTGGTTACCGTTGCCATGCCTGAGAAGCTCTCTCCGGTATGTCGTTTGCAATGGTGACTGACATATTGACAACTCAAAATAAGTAGACATTTAAGATAGTCATCAAAAGCAGGGTTTCATTAGCTTAAACAGCGCCTTCATTAACATATGTTATTAGCTGTAATTAATAAGCTATAGTCTACACTTAAGGAAAACTTAAATAGAAATGGCCCTTCAGAGGAAAAAGGTTCCCCACCCCTGACTTAAAGGAAACATACATGCATTTCTAAAAAGCTGTATTGCCTTTCCCTGGGAATCTAAATCTGCATCTTGAATTGTTGACGATACATTTACAAGATATCAATCGATCAATTCACTTTATTAATCCCGCAAGGGGCAGTTGGTTATGAGCAGCAGCTTATGTCGTGAACACAGGCAGGAACATACAGGAAGAAAACACACTGATATATCATTCGAATTTACTCGATAAATAGTTCATAGCATCAGAATAATAAATAAATTAATGAATAAATAATCAAGTTGAAAGCCTTTCAAGAATTTAAAAGTTTGAGTGCAGAAGGGATGAATGATTTTGAAAAGCGATTAGTCCTTTGATCAGGGTGAGCATATCTTCGCCCTGATGGCAACAGACGATGTGTGAGAAGTTTAAGTCTCTCTGTTTCACGCCGATGATCTTAGAGCAGGGTTTAATGCTTTAATGCTGCTCCTGTCTTTCAGTGTGAGGCTATGGAACCAGCAGATAAAAGCAAAACAAATCAGGCTCTCAATGAATGCTTGGTCAAAACGACAAAGAATGAAAGGCCTGCCCGAGAAAGAGGTCAGATATAACATCAGCAGCATTGTGATTGTGTCGTAGCGATAACACCGCATACGTGAAACATGTTTGTAATTAGGTTCTAATAATATCAGGGTTTTGTCCAAATCTTACTTTCGGCGAGCACCCTCACATTTCTCTAGAAACACCGTGTAATATAACCTTGTTTGGATGTTTTGGCTGCGGTAATGGTAATGCTATTTACTGTAAGCCAGTTAGGCAGGAATGTGTGGCTTTCATTAGAGTCGACGAACAAGTTCAATTAACTTTTTGCACTTTTTATGAAGTGATTTTTAGAGGGATTCCAAAACATGGAGAGAAATCCAAGTGACTGTAACTGTGACAACACTATTTGCGGATACATCTGACCGTGAGCACAACTATAATTGTGCTAATAAAGTCACAAAAAGACTGAGCGCTGGAAATGAAGTCATGAATGTGTTTCTGTGAACTGTTTGGGTAACAATCGGCCTTTGTTTTATGTCGCCGTGATCTCATGTGTTGCCCTTTCAGTTTTTTTTTACGTCAGTTACTTTGTCTCCAAATCAGTGTGTGAATAATTAGCTTGTTTGATAGTAATCTGAACACCAGGTGGATTACATTCTGTGTAATAGTTCATATCATGTCTGAGTGTTACCCTCCCCTGCACAGTGACACGTGACGGAAGAGCGGCGGTTCTTCCCGGATTTCATATTATAGACATTTATGAGAAATGGGCCCATCTCGTGTTATTGACACACCGATATCTTTTTAACACCGCCGGAGTGAATGACTCCCCGACGTCCATTACGGAAGACAATCTTTAGCATTTCCCGTTATAATGAACCAATATGTGTCAACTCTGCAGTGATTTACTGTCCTTAAGATACAACAGTACAACCTCTTTACCACGCAAACATGTTGAGGGTGAAGTCGGACACCGCTCAGGTCCGCCTGACAGCACTCGGAGCGTCTGCCACAGAAAACAACAAACTCAAGAGCAAACACGCTCACAGGAAACAATGCGACTCCTTTTTGGGAAGTGCACTAAGCATTCCTGTGAAAGGTATGTTTCGACATGCTTCAGAGTTAGTCCACAGAGAATATTACCCATCCATCAAATCACACACATTTTTTCCTAATTTTGGTTGAAAGAATGCAAACGGCAACAACAACTGACGGGATATTGTTTCGGCATCTCTTTAAAGATTGTATTTCGAAGAATTTAAAAGCAAATATGACATTTTCTGGAGTTGTTCGTAGATCAGCTGAAAAGACACCTGACCCCCGCAGCCGAGTCAAATGTTGACATGCCACCCTAATGACACATGCCACTGTCACGGTGTCGTCACTGAGAACAACAACCCACTCAAGCTGCCTGTAAATAAGACGGAAACAGCCCGAAATCCTCTTAGCGCCGAAGAACTAAACACCAGGCTCAAGTTAAATGCTCAGCTTAAGGTGATCAATACGACTCGTGGAGGAAAAGGCACCACTCACCAGCAGCTGGTCTCTTTCTTCTCTAACAAAGTCAAGTGTACCGACTGCTGTCTGCCGGCTGGACTGTGACGCAACCTGCCTCCCTTTCCATAGCTTCAAGGCAGGAGGAGTAAAAAGGAGAGATAGACAGGCGGGCGGTGAACAAGACCAAAAAAGGAGGAAGTGAGCAGGAGGGGGAAAACTGGGTATTCCAAGATGTATGAGAACTTTGGAAACCACTTGAAATTTGGTGTAGGCATATGGAAAAGGAGGGAACTCTGGTGGGTGCCAGGGGGTACAAGTGGTCAGTTGATGTAAGAAGCAGATGTGAAATATGCAGACAAAGGGGGAAAAGCAGACTTACATTTGACTCAAATGCAAGGATGTGCTGCTGTTCCTTGTCTTGGAATAACAACAAATCACAATGTTCGGGTCTTCCGTTTTCTGATCGTTGTTACTTACAAATCGTAACCTTTTTGAGAAGATGAATCAATGACCAAAACAAGTCCTACCTAACCTTTTCTTTTACAGAGAATGAATGAAAACTCGACAGCACATGCTAATGCAGCAACACACTCTCAGCACTTCATATATTCTTCCATTCAAGTGCTCTGAGACTAAAGTCCATAAGAAAAGCTTTACGTTACCCACCATAGGAAGCTCCAGTTTCTGACGAAAGGCAGCCCCTTTGACTTTCAGTGGACGAATCAATCAATATCTCCGGTGCACAGCAGGTGGTGA
The DNA here is from genome assembly GCF_902827115.2 of Pseudochaenichthys georgianus. Classification (NCBI taxonomy): domain Eukaryota; kingdom Metazoa; phylum Chordata; class Actinopteri; order Perciformes; family Channichthyidae; genus Pseudochaenichthys; species Pseudochaenichthys georgianus. The sequence goes on from NC_047509.1 coordinate 5,912,798, forward strand.
AAGTTTAAGTCCCAACCAGGATCGAAGTTGCGAGCGTCAGTGAGTTTCAAGTTCTTAAAATAACCGAGTTAATCTGACAGACGTGGAGGATTGAAAGAGCGTGTCGATGTGGCTGACAGGCTGTTTACTACAGCGGTCTACTGGGAAGACACACACATGCACACAGGGTTAAAACCATCAACCCCGCCTATCTGCTCAATCACACACCCCCACACACACACACACACACACACACACACACACACACACACACTTCCTGGCAGAGTCATGTAAACTCCCACCGAATCGGAGCTGTTTTTCTCCTGAGAAAGTATTCCTTTTGACGTTTGGTTCTGTGCTGATGCAGATGTAAATTAAAGTCAGTGAGCAGAAGAACATTTGTGTCAATTAATACTTGTTCTAGACTCCCCTGCTGGATTTGAACTCTGACCCCGAGGGGACAGAAGGTTAAAGAGGGAGTTCAGCTCTTCAAAAGTGCTGACGGGAGGCAGATAGGGAAGTGAATGCGTTTAAACAACCAACACCCATACATCGGTTCAATCTGGGTCCGTTTTGAAATAAAGAAATCATAAAAAGCAGGTTTTTCCTTTTCCTTTAGTACCTTGAATACTAATCCGATAAATGCCAGTGGTGGGGTGTGTAATGGTAAAAGATGTAATCAATTGTAGTCGTTAAAAAACAAAAAGGGAAAATCCTAAATATGTAAGTCAATAGTTAACGTCCACCTCATTCTATGAACAGTTGTGTAATGTCTCCTGGGGCTATGTCACATCTGAGAGAAAATAACCCTGATTACGCCACGGCGCCGACTCACCTTCAGATAATCCTCAAGCATTCAGATCTACAACGGGGATTGTGTCAGTTATGATATGCCTCGGAAACATGAGGATGTTTAGTGGGTTTCAGAATGATAGTTATTTTTACATTTTTAGGTTTCAGAAAGTTGCTTGGATAAACATGCCATTTAAGGACATCAGTTGTATAAGTACAATAGCCATTTCTGTTTAGCACACAGGGGGGTTCTAATGAAAAGAGATCACGTTTTTTTAAGGCTTGGGAAACTAAAAAAAAGATATATTTTTTGATATGATCTTTTTGTCCACCAATGTTGTTTGCAAAAAACATCTACAATTCCCCCTTAAACAAAAACATTCTTTGATTCTAATATGTGAGAATTTCCCGTTTTACTATATTCGCCATATAAATCAAAAATGAAAATAATCATCAGTTTCTCCCCTTGTGTGTGTGTGTGTGTGTGTGTGTGTGTGTGTGTGTGTGTGTGTGTGTGTGTGTGTGTGTGTGTGTGTGTGTGTGTGTGTGTGTGGTCTAGCATTACTATACTTGTGGGGACCTAAATCTGTTTACATAGTCACGTGTGGGGACTGGCTACCCTTATGAGGACAAATTGGAGGTCCCCATGAGGGGCATCATTAATTTTAGGGTGAAGACTTGGTTATGGTTAAGGTTAGGATAAGTCTCCAGGAACTGCATGGAAGTCAATGTAATGTCCCCTGAAGTGATGTATACATGGTGTGTGTGTGTGTGTGTGTGTGTGTGTGTGTGTGTGTGTGTGTGTGTGTGTGTGTGTGTGTGTGTGTGTGTGTGTGTGTGTGTGTGTGTGTGTGTGTGTGTGTGTGTGTGTGTGTGTGTGTGTGTGTGTGTGTGTGTGTGTGTGTGTGTGTGTGTGTGAGCCCAATACTCTGTTCTTTTGTCATTCAGGTCAATCCGAGAGGAACCGTGTTTAAATCCCCCGCAATTAGCTAGCTAACAAAAACAATTCGAGCCCCCCGAGGCTGGGGGCCGTGTGTTTGTAGTAAGAGAAGAGAGGGGGGGTGAAGTAAGTAATGCCCAAAGCCCACCTCTTTTTGTCTTCAAAACAAGGCAACCTGTTGAATCCATGTGTCCCCGCCACCCCCCACTGTCAGCAGTAATTAGGGGAAGGCTATATTTAAAGGAGTGGACAGCAGCAATGCAATTATCCTCGAGGATTAGACCCCACTGCCACTGCCATTGTTGGGGGCTTGAACACGAGTGGCCTTCCCTTGATGCCCGACCTTGGCATTAACCCTTAGATAACCATAATCCAAATGCATTCATTTAAATAAGGGGGAAAACAAAGGGAAACGTGAGCAAGGTGATGTGAGAAAAGAAGAGTAGAAAAAGAGAAAGGATTGAATCCAGATATGTCACCTGTAACGACGCCGCTGGAAGTTCCACGGTTTCGCGGCTAGCTCCAGTTAGGGGTGATTTAGAGAGCACGCTTCCACCGCCATAATAACACGTTGTGATTTGGAGATTTTTCAAAGCGAATTATCGCCTCTCCCGCTGAGCAGTGCAGGCTGCTGTTCTCACAGCATTTCATTAAGCGGGGGGTTGTTTACGCTCCCAACACACGGCGCAAACCAACAATTAGTGGGGTTTGCTTCGCATGCGAGGGATTTAGCGGGGTTGTTTTCTCAAATCCATCTCCTCACTGGGGGACTTCTCTTAAGTCTTTGAACCCCGGCTATATTGGTCGGTCCATACAGGGACGTTTCCATCGGAGCCTCGGTCAGGTACCCCCTTCCTGTTATTCCCCCGTCTGCCGCGACGCTGCTTCCTGACTGGGATGCTCCTGGGGGTCGAACTGCCGTCTCTGGTACAACACCCATCTCAGCTTTTGTACTTCCCTGACCACACATTGAATGGACACTGGACATCATTCAGTGTCCTCCAGCTTGTTTGTTATCGCTGGATGCCCGTCAAACTGGTTTTCTTTCCACTAAGGACTGATGAACAGATCGTTTTTAACTTTAACCAGGTGTTCATTACTTGGTTTATATACATAACTACCGAAAATACAACCACGTCATGCATTGCTTTTAAAACGCTTTGAATATAACACTGTTTTGTTGCCAATTAGTTCAACACGTCTAACGGAAGGATTTGCGTAATTTTGTTAAATGTACGCAGTCTCGCTTTAAGATGTGATGCAAACGGGTTTCACCAGAATCAACAAGTGTGTGATGCTCCAGATAAACCTGCGATGACATACTCGATGTTGTGTTTTGAATTTCCCCTGGAATCTGACATTTTGGTGTGCCTGATATAAAATGAGTCACTATTTCAGAGTCACTCTTTTCTTATAGACTATCACGTGGAAGCATGGAAAAGTACAGCCTCCTTGATTGGTACAAGAGGGAGTGTAGTATTACATACACTTATTAAAAAAAGTGATTATCGACTGACGTGTGAAGTGCGAGGCCAGCTGGCACTCGACAGAAAAACATATTACGCAAGACATCCAGTCTTTCCATGAAAAATCATAACCTCGATTATTTGGGTCAGTAATTGATATCACGATTATTAAAAACGATTATCCATTTACTTTGAAAACATCAATTTATTGGAGAAGAAAATGTGAACAGTATGTTTTTAACAGGTATAATTAAACTGAAAAACTGAAAAGAAAAAAAAAGTAATTGAAAAAAAAAAAAAAAATGATAATAAAAAAAATAAATCGTTTTATTTCGATTACATTGTTTTCGTAATCGTTGCAAGCCATAATCGTAATTGCGATTAAAATACGATTAATTGAGCAGCCCTAACGTCAACCTTCCTTTTGTCTCACACTGGTTGCTTTCACAAAGCTGATTACTGCATTAAAGTGTGTCATATACAAACTCTAACAATGATCTCAAACTAATCCATTATAAATAAACTGGACCTTGACAGCCCGGTGATAAATGGTCAATCAGGAACAAGGTGTTAGAGTGCAAGAGAGGGCCAGTCAGTCTGATCTTTCTTCCAGCAAATGAAACACTCAGAAGCAACTGCCTAGGATCACCTTATCTGGTTGCACAGAAAAAGTTTGTAATTTGAATTAATTTGATTCGATATTTTACAGGTCCAATAAAGTCTGGAACATTGTACAACCCACTGGCCAACTGAGCTACAACTCGTGGACTCAATCTGGCGTCTGCAACCAAATCCTTTTTTAGGCATGGCTCGATGGGTGTTTGGAGATCAGTTGGTCTGGCTGTGCTTCACGTTGGTCCACACACAGAAATATCTCATTAACTCTTGGATTGATCGACACACACCTTCTGTAAAAGCATTCACGGCCACCAGGTGATGAACCTTACTGACTTTTGTGAACTCAATCCTTTCTTTCTGTCCAGCACCATGAGCTTGACCATTGTGTTTCGACAAATATTGAATGGATCCCAATAATATTTGGTACGGATATCTATGCCATTCAAAGGATGATCTGTGATAGCTTTGTTGATTCAGTAAATGTTTAATTTAGAGCCATAATACATTGGTACTAAAGTAGTACACATCAGAATGTTAGCATTAGCATTTAGCTTCAAGAACTGCTGGGCCAAAGTACATCATCCACTAAACCATCATTAAGCTGATAATGAAATCAAGGGAGTTGTGTACTTTACTTAATGGGATAACCAATATAATTATACTTGTGTTATATGTGTCTAGTTTATTAACCGAGCAAAAATCTGCCAATATGTAAAGATGTTGAAATGATTTGAATACTTACTTTAGTGCAGCTAAACAAATAACTAATACTGACATGCACTTCAAGTCCAACCAACCAAACTGCAGGAGTGACTTTTACCAAAAGTGGCCAATAATAATATCGACAGACTGACTGGTACATAAACACATCTCAGCATAAGGATACATTTGACACACAGTACTTGAGTGACTTTTATAACTCAAGACTGTAATGCATCCATACTTAGATTGTACAGCTTCTTCCTCTACAGAATAACCCTGCTTAAAGGGAGGGAATGCTCATGACACGCATTTTTAAATAATTATCATCCGATAAAACAGACCAGTCTCTGCCAGTCTTTTTTTAATTTATTTTTATCCGATGACGTTATCAGTGATTTTAAACTGATTAATTACCGAAATAACATCAACCCTGTGGGCGGCGCCATTTTACCGGAAGTGACGTAAACTATGCGTTTGGTGTCGAGGACAAATTGATGTTCATGTTATTTACTCTAGTTACTCTCTCAATTCTATAGAAATATGCGTCATTGTATCGCGAAACATTGCCACAATTCGGATAGGAACAATCCACGGAATGCTCGGTTCCATCTATTGCCAACGGGTAAGCGTAGGAAGTACGTTCGGAGGCAGTGGCTAGCGAAATGTGCTCGGCCCGAACCGAAAGATCCACAGGCGCATGTATGCAGCGAACATTTCAAGTTTCCGGACGACTACTCTGAGAGTATGATAAAACATAAAATGGGATTTATTAAACGAGATGCAGTGCCATCGGTCTTTCTGGTGTCATCACCGACCAGGACACCAGTTCGGCCAGTTGAGAAATCGCCCTCTGCAAGTGTGAAGCGACGGAGGAGCAGAAGTAGTGCTCGGAGTAAGAATAAGGTATGTTATGGCGCATTTCCATTGCAGCGGCTAGCCCCGTTTAAACGTCCTTTAGCGTCCAGGCCAGGCCAGTTTTTGGTGGCCTTTCCATATAGCGTAGTACCCCCCCCCCCCCCACATGAACAGTACATGATATACACAATTGTATTGTTTGCCTGTAGTTGGCCTTTTAATTAATAAAATATTTGAATTTGAAGTGTTGTAGATAGGGATCTTTTGGAATTATCTAGTCTTTGTAATTGTCCGGCGACGTTTCTCAGACTGTCCAGACTGCTTTAATTCTCTAGCTTGAATCAGTAAATGTTCTAAAATGTTTGCTGGGGCCCTGACAATACATTAGCAGACAGGAATGTCGGTCTTGCCATCATTTAGACGAGTCCGAACTCAAATACTCCCCCATGTTTTCGTGTGTTTACAAAGTGAACGCATGGATGACGTCACGACCATCACGTGACTATTGAAAATGGCCAAAATGGCAGCTGCCTGACGGAATATACAGGTTTGAATAAATAAGAGCTATAAAATCATTATTTACCGGGGAATATCGCTGATTTCTTCAGGGTATGGTTTAAACATAATGTTTCACTAAATACTGAAGTTTTGATTAATTATCTAATGAGTGGAGCATTCCTTTAAGGACATTTTAATAACGACAGAATTCAAATTTCTAGCGAGTCTTGCAGCAGAAAATCTGTGTCTCTTCTGTGTGTGAACACGTGTCTGCATGTGAGAAGGGATTGCTATAAGCGTGCACGCCCCCCCCTTAATAAACAAATTAACACCAGTATCTCAACAGCAGGCATCATGCTGAACAGTGATTATGTAACATTTCCTCAGAGCCCCTGAAGTCAAATGACTCCAGAGTAATCAGAGCATTGCAGACCACCGTTTCCATTAGTAGGCTTGCATTACTTCATAAAGTAAACTTTCCAAGGACTTTATAGTTATAGCTTAGGTCACTTCCTGTTAGGCTTCATTTCCCCCCAGAAAACCAATTTCAAGACTCTGTAGTCTGCACTTACTAAAGTACAACACAAGCTGTGAGACATGCAAGTGCTTAGCAATCAAGGACATGTTGTCCTTTACTGAATATTCTGCTACAGCTTTTGCACCAAGAGTAAAACAAAAACAAAAATATAGGAAGGAAAATGCATAGCATGCTCTTCAGAAGCACCCCAGGAAGGATGAGGCAACTAAGAGGAAGCATGGAGCGGTTTTAAACGGTCAATACCATGCTGAGTGACTGACTGCTCTCACCTTGCAGGAGACATGAATCCCTGCAGGCTGAAGGATGGACTACAATCAGATGAGTGTAACTGCAAGACACCCACACTTGAATCTATCTCTTCTAGGAAATACCACCTAATACCTTGCACCCTTCAGCTCCTTGACACATCCAGAAAGTGGGCATTGAGCCCAATGTGAGTATTTACTTAGCAGCTCCCCGTCAGTGTCAGTTAGGTGAGAGTTTCAGCCAAGCAGGTCAGTGGGAAAGAAAAGCAAGGTCAAGTGAGAAAAGTTGGAGTCTGCATTTGTAGGAGAAGAAATACAAAAAAAGAACATTTAATTCCACAGCTGGTAATCAAGTGCAGAGCTAAAGGTTAAATGATTCAACCGCTAGTAATAAGGTGATTCTGTGGGAGGTTTATCACTTCCATCTCATGCGTGCTTGTATGACTCATATATTACTTCCTTGTAAGCTTAACCAAAGGATTGCTCATAGTCAGAGCCTGAATGAGACAATAGAGGTGAAGAAAAAGGGAGAGAAGGAAGCCAACAGAAACACAATGGTGGAGCGTCGGGAGCATGTGACAGCATGAGACACACAAGCCAGGTTTCCATCAAAGTGCAGCGCAAACTTTAACAGATTTTCAGAGATGACGTAATTGAAAGACTGCATGAATATCGACAGCAAAAAAAAGAATGACTGAAAAAGACAACTTTTGTGTGTTTCATGTATTAGAACTGCAGTTGCTTTATTGCACCGTTGTGACGAAAAGGGATCTGAGCCATGATGCAAAGCTCTCAGTCTACAGGTCCATCAAAGCGCAACAGATTTTCAGAGACGACGTCATTCAAAGACAGCAGAGAAAAGAAGGACTGAAAAAGAGAATTGATGTGTGTTTCATGTGTTATTTTGAGGATGTTTACAGCGGTACTGCAGTGGCTTTCTTGCACCATTGTAGGGCTGTACTCGAATATTCGTTCGTTGGCCAACTATTCGGGTTTCAATTTCATTATTCGGATATTCGTTTTTTTTTTTTAAATAATTTGTTTCCTAAATGTATGCTATCAATAAAGGCAAACTGCCATATTCTTATACTATATTTATACTTTTGAATTGCACTGTTAAAATGCGGAAATATATACAATCTCAGCCTGGGCTCCGGACGTCGCTTTCACTCACAGTCACGAACGTCGCGCTTCACCTCGCTTCACACATCTGAACACAAAATGCCGAAGACTTCAGCTCTGTGGGACCATTTTAAATTGGACGACGATAAGAAGAAGGCAGTGTGCCAAATATGTGACAAGAAACTGGCCTACCACGGTGGCACAACAACTCTGAAAAGTCACCTGGATGCTGTAAGTAGTAGCCGAGCTTAGCTGTTGTCAAGTTGCCACGATGAAGCTGCTTTATCCGCCGTTTAAACAGTAACGTTACACATGATAAAAACGTGCACTTTCTTTGCTTGGAAATAAGTATAAATCGTAATAGTATGTTCTTTCTACGCTTCTGCTCAACAGCGTGTTGTCAGGTGGCTCGGATTCGGAGCGTGTTATGAAACCTTTTGGAAAATGTTTTTGAATAAAAAAAAACGAATATTCGCTGCCGATTACTACCGAATATCCGGAGCCTGAAAAATGGTATTCGGGACAGCCCTACACCATTGTGATGAAGAGAGAGCCAAGCCATGATGCAAAGCTCTCAGTCCACCAGTCCATCTTTGTTCCTACCCTCACCATTGTCGTGAAGCATTGGGTCATGACTGTAAGAACCAGATTGGGAATACAAGCGGCCAAAATTGGTTTTCTCTGGAGGTCGGCTGACATCTCCCTTTGGGATAAGGTGAGAAAGGTGCCAGTTGAGATGGTCCGGGCACCTGGTAAGGAGGCCACCTGGCCGACTCCCTGTAGAGATGTTCCAGTCACGTCAAGCTGTGAGGAGACTGAGGGCAAACCCAGGACCAGGTGGAGGGATTTAATTTCCAAGCTAGCCTGGGAGCGCCTTGGTAGCCAATTAGAGGTGGTTGATGTGGCCAGGGAAAGCGACGTTTGGGGCCCTATGTTTGAACTGCTTCCCCCCGCGACCAATCTCCAGATAAGCAGTGGAAAAGGGATGGATGGAAACAGTCCCAAAGATCAGTCAAAGGTTTAGTGTTTTTGTCTGTGTCTTTTAATAGAGCAAAAGCTTAAGTGGCAATTGACAATAAATCCTAAGCTTCATTCAACTTTTCCACCTCGTAAATGCATAAAAACATTTTTTCCCATGCAGTGATTTTTTTATATCTTAAAACTGCTGCCATTTCTATTCCAGTTTTTTTGATTGAAAATGTGTAGAAAGCAGAGAGAAAGTGGGGGGGGGGGGGGGGGGGGGTACTGAAAGGTGAAGTCAGCAGACTGAAACTTCTCATCCTTTTTTCTTTCTGCCACACCACAACTCTCTTCACATCATCGCTGCACCTCCAGCTGTTTGGGCAGGGAGGGGCGCGTTGTCAAAGCGACCCACTCCTTTCTGTTTGTCTTGTCTGGTCCTGTCTTTTCAAAGCCGAGGGAGGGAGGGTGAAGCAAAGAGGGAGAGAAGAGAGGGGGGGGGGTGAAGCGATCAGGGATAATAAGCCCTTCTCTGGAGTTTAGATCCAGGGAGCAAGCTCAGACTAGCACTGAGCGCTAACCAGCGTAATCTGAAATGAATCCCAGCAGCTCGGGCCAAGTCCTGATTGATTGAACGTCATCTTCCAGTTGGACACCTGCAGGTTGATTTGAAATCCTAGTGACTTTTAAAAACCCACAGCAAAAGCATCCGGTAAGCCCTGTTGGAAACACATGTGTCGGGCGATCCAAAGGCCTTTCAGTAACCTTTGGAGAGCTCTCGTTTGATGTGGTGACGGCATTGAGCTCCAGCACAGATATAACACCTGGTGTGATTTCAGTGACTTATGGTGCAGGTGAACTCAGGGAGTTTAAGCCAGTCATGCTTTGAGTCAAAGCAGCCCTGCCAGAAGCTGGGAATAAAACGGTTTAAATACAAAGTAGTCTGAGATACTTACGCTGTCTTTCTGTCATTGTCTGCTGCCAAGCCGCAAGCATACCAAAGAGACTATTCGTAGTATTTTATAACGATATAAACTCTTGAAGAGAAATATAAAATCGTCATGATTTCTCTTTTTCTGAGTAAACATGCCTTTTCAATCAAATTAAGTGGGTGGCGTAGGCAAACGTTATATTTATGTTCCAGTTGTTCCAATGTGCCTCACTACTTGTGCAGCAAAAGCAAAGAGAGTGAGCTCTGCAGGGAATAAAAACAGGAACATCAAATCAATGCCATGACATCGCCCCCTGCTGTTTCAGGCGTGTTACAGGCAATGCTTGTATAACTGTTGAGCAACAGCAGCCATGAGATTGAGTTATTAGAAACATATGATGTCAGAAACACACCGCACAATAAATTAGATGTTATTGTGCGGGAACTAACATGACTCACCTTCCAACTGCTCTTACTTCACACCTCGCAGTACTAAAAATCACCAGAACATTTTGAATTGTGACATTATGGGATATCCCACCTTCACTAGGGGAGAAATGATCAATGTGGGGTCAGGCTATAACGAGTAAGTGTTGAAAATTGAAATGATGATGCAATAATTGGAGCTCTGACAGCCGACTGATTCATCTAAACACAGAATATTTTCCACGACTTTCATGATTTCCTCCAGCCAAATAAATCATGACCAAGGTATGACTGTCTGAATTCATCACATTTTGTTTCCTAAGTTTTTTCCTTCAGATTTTTGTTTTCACCTCAGTGTTGTTTTCACGTTTGGATTTACTGTTATCAGTTTTTTTCCGCTGAGGCAGGTCAGAGAAACCGGCTTTACTCTACCTGCTCAGCATCAACCCGCAGAAATATATACCAGCTGGTGAACACAGTGGAGCACTCAGCTGCGTAAAGGCCAGTGACAACAACAGGGAATCTGGACCAAAGTGTATTTTTTATTATATTATAACTTCTTTTTTTTACTTTAATGCTTTTTTATGCATGGATTGGCGCATTTCCACTGCAAGGCCTCGCTCGGCTTAGGACCGTATGGCTAGGCCTTGTTAGGACTGGCTCACTTTATGCTGCGTTTCCATTACAGTTTAGTAGCTGGGGCAGTAACTATAGTAACGCAGTGTAGGCGGAGCCGTGACGTCATCTTCAATGCGAACCAATCAGCCGTTAGCTGTTAGCACTCAAGCTCACAGCTCTTCATATCTGTTCAGAAACTAGACAAAAGTTAAACAAGTACAAACCACAGACTGCCTGTATCATGGCGAATACAGTCGCTGGTTTATTTATGTCTGTAGGCCGTTGTTGTGAGTGTGGACGGTCGGAGCATATATAACGTTAGCTTAGCCGATCTCCATTCAGAAAACACGCATTTTAAAAGAGTTTTTCGCCTGCCGTCTGCAGACTTGTCAAAGCATTAATTCATGGTCAAATCACGGTCAAATATGTTCATCTTGTTGTAGTTGTAGCCCCCTTGCCAGTGATTCTCTCTCTAGTTTATCATACTCAGCCCGACTCAGCCTGGTTGTTGGCCCGGAAAGAACCTCAAATTTATGGGGCCAGAAAAACTGTGAAATAGTACCCGCTAGCCGGTACTACGCCACGGGGAAACGCAACCAAAAACGGGCACGCTTAAATGCGCCATGTAACATTAAGTTGTCTTTGGCTCTTTTTCTGCTATGACAACTTACATTTCCCCTCTGTGGGACTAAGAAAGGTACATCTGATTCTGATAAGGTGGCCATAAACACATATCCAAATGAATGATCTTTTCTTAATCTTCATCTTTTGGGCGTTTAAATCATAGACTGTATATATGGTTTAAATAGACAAATATTAGCTGATACCAACTTTAGAGCTGGTTTTGTTGCCCTCTGACTTTCATAAACAAAAGTACAATGAACTCAGGTTAAATTACCTTAGCTGAAAGTGTTATTTTGCTAATAGTTCAAAAATACTTTTATCCCACCCTGTGTCTGTTAACCTATCCCCCTCCTTTTCTGTCTGTCTGTCTTTCCCTAATCTCCTTACATAATACCTCCGCCCCTGACCCAGGAGACAGGTGGCGTCAGACATGCTTTGTCCCGCACTGATTCCCCCCTGCGCCACAGCAGGCTGTACAAAACACAAAAGAATACACATACTTTAATAATACAGCATGTGAACTAAGCTTCTGTCTCATTAAGAACTCTGCCACTACAAAAACTCGAAATCTTGCCAAGTATATTTGTCCAATATCTAGAATATGTCTTTACACCTGATATAAGACATAATAACTTCAGAAGTAACACGGCAGTGAGATATTGGGTCTTGTTTTTAGACAATGCATCATCTTGTTAAGTCAACAAATCTTATTTTGATTTGTATCTCGGATGAAACACACATTCCTTTACATATTTATTAGAAAATCACCAACCAACATCAGAAATTAGAACACTTTGGAGCCTTTTCGGCTTATATTGTAACAACATTTCCTGATTCTGGTCAAATATAGTTCAAATAAAGTTCTCCCAGCTAATTACAAGATCTGATTTATCTAAATATTCCGTCTTATGTCAAGAAATCTTACCACGCTAATTTTACCTTGATCTATTGGCAGATATTTGTACTTGTTTCAAGTGAAAACGGCTTGTTTTCATTCTTGTTTAACTTGTTTTTGGAGCAGCATTTTCTCCAGTGTGTCAACAAATCTTTTTTTAAAGTATGGAGCTTGTCACGCTTTCATGAAAAAGTTGGGTTGGGAGACTCAATAATGTGCGGAGTCAGGAAAGGGTAATTCAGGTTAAGCTTTTCGGCTCTCCCTTCCTCCTCCGTACTTTATTATTCTCAGTTTCCATGGAGGAGAACTATAAGTCTCCTCTCTCCGAAAGCTGTCTGGATGCACTTTCCTTCTGTCCTTTTCCCCGTCCCATTGTTTCCACTAAGAGGACAGGAGGGGACATCATCCCCGACTAATTCCCAGCTCGACTGGCAGGTAGGCGACAAACCAAAACAGCCCACAGGTCGTCAGAGGGACCAGACACTCTGTCGGGGTTTTCTTCTGGCCAGACACCCATTTTCAGAAACCAGTGGCTTCAAAGGAATCATTCATTTCACAGTCTAGTGGGCAGACACAGAGCCCCGACACTCACGCCCATTTGAACACCTAAAAGACGACAAAAGTAGCTTCACCGCCGCTGTGCTCCAACTTGCAACACAACCCAAGAGAGATGCAATAACTTCTGGGTAAATCCGAGAAGGGGTCAAGAGATTAGGGGGCCCTGGAAGACTTATGGGGACCAGGTCAGGGTGTGCGTCTTCATTTTAAAGCCGTTTCATTTTTAGTTTCCGTTCAAAAGACAATAAAAAACACCTTGAGTTGATCTGTTGGCTTACAGGTTTGAGGATGGCCAACATCAAGTCCTGTAAATCACTACGAGGATTGTAATTGTCCTCCGACGTCTTTATTGGTAGAACCACAGCATTTGTCAGAACTTCCCAAAACCAGAACAAATCCATGTTTTAAAAAAAGAAAAGAAGCAGGTTAAAGCTTGGTCACTTTCAAGCACAAAAACGACTTGGACAGGGTAAGGAGAGATCATGGTTTGGGTTCAAATGACTACTTGGTAAAGGTAAGAGGATGTTTGTCCTCATGGTTACAGTAAGGACTACTTGGTTCAGATTAGGGAATGATTGTGGTCATGGTTACAAGGAACCAACATTGCCAGTTGGTGGGAAACACGGCAGTGTTCCTGGCCAAGGCGTTGTTTTGTTAACCGATTCAAGCACGCAGACATCCTCTCAGACCTTAGAGCTTTATCTCACGATTTCCTCTCTCACCCCCCGACTATAGATAATTCCTATGGACACTAGATGTTGTTGCCACTTGTTTGTTTCAAGAATGAAACAAGGGAAAACAGTCTCTAACGTTGTTCAACGATCGTTCCAGTCCAGCCAAAGACCCTTGCTACATGTCATTACCCATCATTATTTATGTACCCTCGTTTTATACTGTCCACTCTCTACAGAAAAAGCATAAAATGGCTAACATAAACCAAGCCATCACAACTGTCATAGTTCAATCATTTGTGTCGATGTGAGTTTGTTTATTTGGCAAAAAGAAAAGCTAGTAGTTTGGAAGTTAAATGACAAAATCGTTCAACTTGTATCCGTCTGTCCAATAAAAGGCTACATCAAGCGGTGGATTAGCTTAGCATAAACAGTGGGGGAAATGTGGAAAAGGCCACATATAGTGAAGGCTTTAGATTCAGCTTTTGTAAGAATTAAACAAACAATATATGACATGTTGATTAGTGGGTTTTTAGGGCAGTTCTAAGATAATTGATTCCTTTGGACGGACGCAGACTGGCTGTTTTTACCTGCTGACAGTCAATGCCAAGCTAAGCTAAGCTAACATGCTGCTGGCTCTAGCTTAATAATAACATTCAGCCACGAGAGCAGTCTTCTCAACTATTTCTCTGCAAGTAAATGTAAAAGCTATTCCTCTTACTGAGACTTTAAGTGAGCTGAATAGATTACACTTTCATTTCCAGACATTACGGCACTCTGAAGATAAACCTGCTGACTGCTGCTCTGACATCACGGTCCTTTTTTTAGTTGACCTGGTGGGGTTTAGGGTTTAAAGGTCTTACCTTGGAGGCCCTCCGGCGCTCGTGACACTCGGGGTGCTGGCACACCGCCCAGTCCTCCTCCTGGACGGGCTTGTCGTCTGAAACAGAACACACAGTTCAGTCTTTATTTATCACTTAAACACCAAACCAGCCCCCCCAGCCAGCTCCACGTCCATTAACACACCTTTCTTGGTAAAGCTGTAAAAACACATTGTAGACACGAAGACTGAAGTCGCTGCCAGTGTTTATATAAGGACGGAGCGAGAGAGCGACTATGAGACACTCAACACACTCTCACACAGTCCAAATAAGCTCTTCATTAAAAACTCCTTCAAGGGCATTCTGATATTAAAAGGGGTCCTTTTATGCTTTGGGGTCTTCCCTTTCCTGCAGTGTGTTATATAGGTGTGTGTGCATGTAAATGGTCTGCAAAGGCTAAAATCCCTAAGTTCCCTCCAGAACATATCCCCCCCCTCCTTTGTTTACTTCCTGTAACACGATGACATCATTATGGAACACTGGCGCTTATATTAGCTAGCGCTCCAACACACTGTAAGTGATAGGCTAAGGGTGGGACATCTCTAAGTGGTTGACCAATCACAACAGAGCTGGCCAGCTAACCAATCAGAGCAGACTGGGCTCTGGTTTCAGACAGAGGGTGAAAATAGAGCACAGGCAGTATGAGAAAAGTAAAGAGCTTGTTGAACTTTAAAGCATGGACACATTTCACAGTTCAGGCACAACATATGAAAGTTAGCATAATAGCCTAATAGGGCCTCTTTAATAATAATTGGTATCCTCCTTTTAAGACACGAGAACAGGGGTGTCAAACTCAAGGCCCGGGGGCCAAATCCGGCCCGCGACTTCATTTCCTGTGGCCCCACAAGAGCTTGCAAAGAATATAATATGTTTGTTATACGGTTACATGGCGATTTACAGAAGCACGTTGCCCATAAACTACATGTCCCACAATGCATCTCAAATTTGACTTTTTTCTCAGAATTGACTTTTTGGTCAAAATGTCACTTTTTTTATTTTTTTGCTTTTATTTTAAAATCATTTTTTGACATTCTCGCTGAAGAGACTTGACTTCTGCTTTCAGACGTAGTTAATTATGAAGTTATACCCTATCCGATGATAATCCAATGCAGAGGCAACAATGTAATATAATGCATTATTTTATATATATTAAATGTTTATATCTGTATTTTGATATAGTCTTAAAGTTACAACCGGCCCTTTGAGTGCAACCATAATGCGAATGTGGCCCGTGATGAAATTGAGTTTGACACCCCTGCACTAGAACGACGAGATATGTTGTTGATTTTTTTTAATGACAGGCTCAAAAACCACTACAGTAGTCTTTTCTTTTTTGTTTATCAATGTTCCTTTGTCTTTATTACATAACGTATCTGATGTGCTCAATTTAAGATGTAGCTTTCAAAGCCCTGGGAGAAATAAGCATATTTCTCAAAATGTTGTATCGTTTCATTTGTATTTCAAGGTGTCATTTCAGCACAAACATTACAGCTAGCTATTTGTCTCAATCGCATCAAGATATCAACATTATTTCTACAATGGTGATTGAGGGAAGAAGGCGGTGGGGCGTGTTGTTGTGCGGATTTCAGGGAAATAATAACGAGCAAAGAGACAGAAAGAAATAGAGCGAATGAGAGGAAGGCTTCTGGACAAAAGTGCACTCATTGCGGGGAAGCTCGCCGCTTTCCACAAAACAAATCAAGATTGTCAAATAAACTCCTAAAATCTACTTGAGTAGTCGGCCAACGCTGCATTGAGGAGATGATAAAAAGGCAGTGTTTACGTCTACATGTACACACACGATGAAGATAGCATAACAGAGCAGCGATAGTCATCTGTCTGGCTAATGAGGAAAACAGAGAAGACACGTTCAGGAGGGAGAAAGTAAGAGCAGGGGGGGGGGGCGGTGAAACTTCTTGTTGAGAAAAGTCTCTCGTTTCTGGGGATGACAGGAAAACCCTTCACAGCCATCTCAGATAACCTGCTCATTGTAGTGTCACATCTCCCTATATGGACAAGCCAGAGGTGATACATCATTACTAACTCCTCCGTAATAGAGACGGGCTGCTGCTGCTGCTGCTCGAAAATGAAGTCACTTAGTGGCTGGACTTTAAGGCCAACTTCAAACAATAATTTGTCACCGTGACAGAAATGGTAAAACAGCCGAGGGGCTTCTCTGGGCTGGTGCACGGAAACAAGTCACCTTGAGTCATCCACTTGGCTACAGATACACACACAGGTCAAGGGTGTGTGTGTGTGTGTGTGTGTGTGTGTGTGTGTGTGTGTGTGTGTGTGTGTGTGTGTGTGTGTGTGTGTGTGTGTGTGTGTGTGTGTGTGTGTGTGAAAAACACTGTAATTGGTGCATACCACAGAGCGCATGGATTCCCCACTGGGGAGGGAAGGGACAACCCGTCTGCAGTAAAACAAGACTCTCACAGCACTCACTGTTTTGAGCTAACAGGCTAACGTGCTCAGTGACAATGTTAACATGCTGATGTTAAGCAGTTGTTTTCCACATTACGATGGAGTGTTAACAGCCGAGGGTGAAATGTCTCTACTTTTGTCATGAGGCGGTGAAGGACACATTTACACCGGATTGGAACACATTCGATCATAGCTTACTTATTCCTGAACAATTGTATTTCTCACGCTCTGTGTATTGCAATGCCACTTCCTGTTTCTCTTAAGTATATATTTTACATTGCACTGCGGACAGGGCCAAGGGATTACGATTTGCATATCCAACAACTGCACTGTTTCGTTTGTGCTTATTAAAAAAAAACTTGTAATCCACTATATTTACTTTGCGGCCGACTTTGTAATCCTCGTCACGTCGTGCCTCTGGCATGACATACCCAGACTTGATCCCTCGCCTACACCAACAGGTTCTTCTCCTGATAGCCCTTCTGATGATCCATTAATTTTCACAGAACAAGTGAAAGCCTTGCCTATAGCGCTATAAGAAATGTCAGGAGTTCACCAAAGTCTGTTTGGTTCATCCTCTGTGGGACATGAACGTCTGTACCAAACTTCAAGCCAACCAACCCAACAGTCGTTGAGCTGTTAGTCGAGTAGACACACACACACACACACACACACACACACACACACACACACACACACACACACACACACACACACACACACACACACACACACACACACACACACACACACACACACACACACACACACACACACACACACACACACACACACACACACACACACACACACACACACACACACACACACACACACACACACACACACACACACACACACACACACACACACCAACAACACCGCTTGCTGTTGAATCAGCGCTCTCAGCTCTCCGCTCGCACTGCGGCCCGCGGGCCTCCAGCTAACGGCTCCCTCAGGGGTTCAAACCGCCGGCTGCAGAGTAGCCTCCAGCCTTATGGAGTGTTTGCACCGCAGCGCGACTTCACACACGACTTACATTCACCGAGTGGACAGAAACAAATGGATGCTAATGTGCATCTGCTGGATGTGTAAATAAGTGGAGGTTTGCTCATAAGTTCGGTAAAGGTAAAAGGTGAGTTCAATGTTGTATCTAAAGCTTGTTTATTGGTGGAAAGTACAGTTACTCGAGTTCTGTGCTTGTGTGAGGTACTATACTGTACTTTATACTTCTACCACACTTTCATTTGGAAGCCAATATTGTGCTTTTTCACTGACTTTATTTTACTGTTTCATTTCCATGGTTCATACTATTAATAAAAAGTCCACTAGCATTGATTAGGATACTGTAGCTGATCACAATTATGATCTACTGATATAATACATATTATAATTAGTGAAAACGTAGAGA
Organism: Pseudochaenichthys georgianus; assembly: GCF_902827115.2. Taxonomy (NCBI): domain Eukaryota; kingdom Metazoa; phylum Chordata; class Actinopteri; order Perciformes; family Channichthyidae; genus Pseudochaenichthys; species Pseudochaenichthys georgianus. Next base: position 5,930,952 of record NC_047509.1, read on the forward strand.
CTGACATCGTGAAAACAAAACATTCAAATACATCACATTGAATTCATCCGCTATTTAACAAAAAAATAAAGTAATGTATGAATACTAAGATATGTGTGTTTTGCCAATGGACACAAAACTACTCGATGGCAGTTATGGCTGTCCTATTTATTTTCAAATCAAAGTATTGTCAAATGTCATTGTCAAAAAGTAGCTTCAAACTGCAGGGTATAAGCACATCATGCCGTGCCTTGTGTTCCAGTTCGTGGATGTTTGTAAAAATCCACGGTCACCATCCTTAGAAGGAACATTGTACGCAAGCCTTTTGGATTTGAGAAATGCATCTCTCTGACAGTAACAACAACACGACAACAAATCTGAAGAGTCGTCCATAAGCCAGCAGGGACGACAGAAACGAACGTGATGACATGGTTACATTACATTTAACTTTCCTTCATTTCAATCCTATATTAAAGCCATGACCTCAAATCTACTCCATGTTCTCTGTCCTTAACTCAAGCCTCTCATCAGCCCCTTACATCTTAACAGTTTCTTCACTACCGGACCCCCCCCCCCCCTTGTGTTGCTGAAATCCTTTTACTCTCTGCTGAAGATCCGTCTTCTTATTTATCCTTTTTGTCTTTCTCCCTCTGATAAACTGAAATTCCTGAACTCAGCACTGCTGATTAAGCACGCGCACACACACACACACACACACACACACACACACACACACACACACACACACACACACACACACACACACACACACACACACACACACACACACACACACACACACACACACACACACACACACACACACACACACACACACACACACACACACACACACACACACACACACACACACACACACACACACACACACACACACACACACACACACACACACACACACACACACACACACACACACACACACACACACACCTCTGTGCTCTGCAGAATGAAACGGCCTGGGGCAAAGACCCATTGGGCTCCCATAAATAAGTCAACTTTGAAATAGTTGAACACTTGAATACGCAAGATTTATTCCAGCTTCGAATCCCTACTTCCCCGTTGTGTAACCATGACGCAGCTGAATGTGGTTTTGAATTGGAAATTATTCAAGGTTTTGCATTTTGTTGCATCCGTGTTCACTGTAACACTGGTGCTAGATAAGGGGGGAAATGTACAAGTCATTTGTATTATCTATTTCTCTGTGTGTGTGTGTGTGTGTGTGTGTGTGTGTGTGTGTGTGTGTGTGTGTGTGTGTGTGTGTGTGTGTGTGTGTGTGTGTGTGTGTGTGTGTGTGTGTGTGTGTGTGTGTGTGTGTGTGTGTGTGTGTGTGTGTGTGTGTGTGTGTGTGTGTGTGTGTGTGTGTGTGTGTGTAAAATGGCATTTCGCACTGTCCCAAGAATAATAACATGTATAAATACAAACACTAAGTAAAACACAAAAGCATGCAAGGGATGCGACGAGTGGTCTATAGCTCACATGGTCTCCTCAAATGTGATGATGAGTTTTGTCCAAGTTGTATTATTTACTAAACATATTTACATTTGATTACCTTGCAGTCTGTCTGGGTCGTGCAGCTTCAGCCTCAGTCTTTTTACATTTCTACAGAGAAGTTACTTGTGTGGATTCAGTGGATGTTATATCAGCCATTAAAGACCCTTTTGCAGGGATCTGACTCAGCTGGAAAAGTGAAACAAGTCAGCCATGGAGAAAAGAGTGTTCAACCCACGCGTGGAGCTTCATTAGCGAGCTACAGTTGATGAAACCTGCCAACAAGAGTTGTGACTTCAGCCAACCGCTGACCGCCGCCAACTAGACAATGAGAGGCCTGCTGTCGCCTGAAGCAAGGAAGCATTGTTTCAATTATTGAATACATCCAGAAACTTAGTGAGCAGTGCATGTGTATCTGTACACACAAGATGCAGTCTGATAAAGTTCCCAAGAAGGTCAACCCCGTCTTTTATCACCACATCCTTCCCACCATACTGTTGCCGTGCCTCCAGCACCGTTAGATCCTCTCCAGAAGGCCATATTTAGGCGAGGAGAGGCCGATCCCAGCACACCTTTTTATGAGGGAATGTTAAGAATGTTTCGCCTTCTATTTGGTGAGATCTCATCATGGCACATGACGTGAGGGGGTGAGCTTGTTTGCTAAGGCTTCAACTCCACTCCTCATTTTCACAACATGTTTTTCAGAGCGCCTGCACCCCTCCAGTCTGTATGTAACGCAACGTGCACCTCTCTGCCAGGAGATCAGACTGAAAACAGACTGCTGAGAGACGAACAGATGGCAGGCCGGCTGGAGGAAACCTGGCAAACTGATCTCGCCACACGAGGAGGTGGCAGACGGACGGGAACAATACATGCATATAGTATGAGAAGACAAGGAAGTAAGGAAGCCCTGCAGCGGAGTAAGGCAGCTTGGGACAGGCTAGTTAATAGACGGACAGATCAACAGAAGAAAACAGTAACTTTCTTTTGCACAAGCTTCTGTAGAAAACATTCTAATAAAGTATATCTTAATTTAGGATTAATAAAATAATCCTACCACATGTCCAAAATGTGTTTTACTAAGAAAATGCAAAAATAGATCAGAACAATTAGGAATATGTATCATTATTATTGTTATATGGCAGTACATCAGGCACATTTTAAGATCACTTACAGCATGTTTGGCAGAGTATAAATAGTTTTAATTAAATAAATAACTTATTGGCTGCCCGTCTTTTTTTAAATCACACTTTTAAAGAATTGTGTAGTCACTGTGCCAAAAGTTTGCGGTTACATATGTCTAGCTTGTTGGTACCCAATGTGAGACACACCACTTGTTTCCTGTATATCTGCCGTTATGTTTCATACATGAATCATACCGGGTGGATATTAGCACCTAGAAAGGCTGTGTTCAGTGTAGGGCTGTGCAATTAATCGTATTTTAGTCGCGATTACGATTTTGGCTTGCAACAATTACGAAAACAACGTAATTGAAATAAAACGATTATTATTTTTTATTTAAAAAAAAAACAATGTAATTATTATTTTATTTTTGTATTGTTTTTTCAGTTGAATTATACTTACAGTTCAGGTTAATCAACTCTTAAAAACATACGGTTCACTTTTTTTTTCAAACAATGGATGTTTTCAAAGTAAATGGATCATCGTTTTTAATAACCGTAATATCAATTATTGACCAAAATAATCGTGATAATGATTTTTGCTATAATCGCACAGCACTAGTTCAGTGTCTCTCTACTTAACGGATATCGCCCGCAGTATTCCCGTACAGGTGGATGCTTCTCCGAGCCAGCGAGCAGACGTTACACCGGAGCAGGCAGCTGTTTTAATGCCGAGGGTTCAGTGGCAGTGGGGGCAGGAACCGTCCCCCCCGCTCCATGTTGTTTTACCCCCACAGTGGTTAAACACACACATGTGCATCACACACTCTCCCACCCCCTCCCCTCCCTCCTCCGCCACATCTGAGAAACCAGAGGCCCCCATATATGAAACGGAAAAACCACAGAACAACAAGCGTAAACTGTTCCAGAGAGGGTGGAGGAGCAGCCACACATCTCGTAACTGACAGAGTAAACAATATTTGATATATTTAGAAAAGATTAAAGGACACCTATTATGCAAAATCCACTTGTTCATGTCTCTTCCACATCAACATGTGTCCCCTCTTCTTCATGTCTCTTCTACATCAACATGTGTCCCCTCTTCTTCATGTGTCTTCTACATCAACATGTGTCCCCTCTTCTTCATGTCTCTTCTACATCAACATGTGTCCCCTCTTCTCCATGTCTCTTCCACATCAACATGTGTCCCCTCTTCTTCATGTCTCTTCCACATCAACATGTGTCCCCTCTTCTTCATGTCTCTTCCACATCAACATGTGTCCCCTCTTCTTCATGTCTCTTCTACATCAACATGTGTCCCCTCTTCTTCATGTCTCTTCTACATCAACATGTGTCCCCTCTTCTTCATGTCTCTTCTACATCAACACGTGTCCCCTCTTCTTCATGTCTCTTCTACATCAACACGTGTCCCCTCTTCTTCATGTCTCTTCTACATCAACATGTGTCCCCTCTTCTTCATGTCTCTTCTACATCAACATGTGTCCCCTCTTCTCCATGTCTCTTCTACATCAACATGTGTCCCCTCTGTGGAAAGAGACTCTGAAAGTTTCAGGAACAAAGATTCTCTCTCTTTATGTCCTGATCCATTTATATAAAAAGTAAAACCTGTCTGAAAACGAGCTGATCAGATTTTGGCCACTTTATGATGTCATAATGATGTGTTGGCTTGTGTAGCCATTAGCCAATCAGCAACCAAGGTCTGAAACCATAACCCTGCGTATACACAGTTTACACGACTGTTACATAAAGGTAGAACTTAAGACCCAGTCCCCATATTTAAGCGGGGTCATGAGGGGATTACTGCATATCTTGAATTGTTAAGGGCATTAAAACTAGAAAATACAGTAATTGGTCAGGTACAAGCAGATTATTATACAATAGTGTGGCCCTTTTGTGTCAGACTATTCTTTTTATGGGCTTTGTTGGTGCTAAATTCTGAGAACAAATAGAAGCATGTTCTGCAGTTACAGGAACCGTGGCTGAGTGTGACCGGAGGAATGTCAGTGTTAGCTTTTACACTGGAGGCAGGGGCGGATATACGGGGGGGCAAGGGGGGCAGCTGCCCCCCCCCACTGTAGAGCCTTGCCCCCCCAGCTGCCCCCCTAACTTTTGTTTCCCTAAAACTGTACTAAAACAAACCTACACTATTTCCACAAGCTTCTCAAGCAACGAAACAAGCATTACATTAGTTAAAAGTGAATCATTTTAAATATAATTTTAGGCCCGTTAAAAACGCAGCTACGGCCCTGCATTAAACTGCGGAGCGGCGTTCACACAGACCGCGGCTCACACCGCTGCAGAGAGGGAGCGAGCTGTCCCAGCACTATGGATCAGCTTCCCCTGGGAGCATTTCCCCTTCCACTAGTTTTGTTTTTACTAAGGACGAGAGCTTGAAACTAAATATTAATAAAACGCTGCCGTTTGAATCGATAGCATTTAACAGACGGGCGCTGTTTGGGGCGTTACATTACAAAATACTACGCAGACAGCGTTCGCTGGGAGATCGATCACTTTGCTAAACTATGAGGTAGCCTACTATTAAATCCACGTAAACTACACATCACAGCCATGAGGCCAGATCAATGAAACCAGGATACATCCTTTACCGTAAAAACTGGATCTAAACACAGCTGCCCGTGTGCGCTTGATAAATACTTTCTGATGATATGCTACTTATTAGCTACATGGCCCTAACGTGTAAAGTTATACAAGCATTTGTACCAGTGCTTTTCACAAGTAGACATATGAGAAGTGATCAGGACGAACAGAAAGAGGAAAAGGAAAAGAGAGATGAAGAGACCAGGAGGGTCAGAGCAGGGGAAAAGAGAGTTCACTGAAGAGACCAGGAGGGTCAGAGCAGGGGAAAAGAGAGTTCACTGAAGAGACCAGGAGGGTCAGAGCAGGGGAAAAGAGAGTTCACTGAAGAGACCAGGAGGGTCAGAGCAGGGGAAAAGAGAGTTCACTGAAGAGACCAGGAGGGTCAGAGCAGGAGGAAGAGGAGGAGATGAAGAGACCAGGAGGGTCAGAGCAGGAGGAAGCCAGGAGGAGATGAAGACATTAGTGAAGAAGAAGAAATGTATGTGAGGAATAAAGATGAAGTATCAGAAAGAGGGCCAGAGGCAGGGATCAGGAGGTAGATGAGACTCCAGCTGGACCACATGGGATGTTCTTATTCTCCTTACATGTTCCATTACAGCAGCTCAATCTAGCAGCTCTTAGTATTGACAAATATTGATTGAAATGTGTTGCTGCACAGGTCACCTGTAGCTCTCTGAAGAGATGGGTGATGCCATTTGTGTACTTAATTATAACTAAGTACTTACAGTATGCAGAATTAGAGTATTCTCTGAATCGGGTGCCTTTTGGGTCTTTATATCTTTGAAAAATGAAACCAAAATGTTTGGTCATAACATCTGGTAGTGGACTACTTACATGTTCCCACCCCAGGCACAAAATATAAATAATTACTAGGAATTTACTTGAAAACATTTAACAGGGTTGAAGTTTTTGACAAAAAGTAGGCATGAGACCTTGTTTAGCTAAGATATGGATATGCACCACATGGAAATCAAGGACATTAAAAAATTCTAATATTTTGCAAAACTATTAATTGTTTACTATTTTTAATTCATATAACAGAGTTGAAATGTTGAGCTTGTCAATCTTAATATGAAAATACAAAAACTGAAATATAGGTAAGAGAAGAAACTGACACTTGTGTGATGTAATTCCCTCAATGCAGATCACACATGGACTGATCCATTATTTTAATAGGAGGGTAAATGGTATGGCGTGACGGGGTTGAAACAAACTGCGGGACAATATTGCAATTTCATAGATAATTCAAGTATTTTTTCAGAATTGATTTTTGATCAGTTAAAGTTGACAAGCATATGATTATATTAGCAGCAACATTTTTGGAATAATTGGCCATTTTGATTTGTTTAATATTAAATTAATATGTAATAATGCTTAGTGAGCACATGCAAATATGTCTGTCTAATACTAAGACAACACATTTTTTGTAATGCAAAACAACCCGTTCCATTAATTAATTGCTTTAAAATACATTTTGTAGTTTCCTTTCATTTAAAATGGTTGAGGTAAGCTTGGGGGACTCAAAGGGCACCCGATTGTTTGTCTGAACACCTTGTTTCTCTTGTGCATTAAGAACACTTGTGTTAGGGCATGAATTAACAATAAATAGGTTATATACAGTGTAAAATATCACGTACTGTCCGCCCTCCCATGCCACCCTGGCATGACCTCTTGCCCCCCCTTTGCCACCCCATGTAAAACTAAAATGTTCTAGAACCGCCACTGACTGGAGGTATTTTAGACCGGCCAAATTAGGCCTTATTTTGTTCAAGACGGACAACTCAGCAAGTTTTTCTTTTGTGTTTTTAAAAGCTTTCACCTAAAAAAAGCTGTTAGTTGTAGTGGAGGCACAACATATACATATGAACCTGTAAATGAGCCCCTTTAAGAAAGCATTTTCCCCTCATCAGCGTTTAAACTGTATGACAAATGATCATTGATGTTGATGTTACCCTTGTAAATGACGTAACGAAGTTGCCTTGATTAAAAAGAATAACACAATTAATGTCATAGTTCAATTAGATGAATAAATACTTTATTTCATGTTGTTTTATAATCGTTAAATATGGCATGATTTAATACAGTTTGCTTTACGTGTTAAACCGATATGCGTGTGTGTTTCCTGTGCCTAGGAACTAATGTGTGTTCATGTGCTGGTACGGCGTGTTTTGTTGTTACACTGTACAACTCAACGCGGGTTGACGTCGTTGTTTGAAGCTCTGCTGAAGTCTGTGACAAAGCTTAATGTGACAGAAAAGGAACTTGATTAATCTCCTTTCACGACGAGGTATTTGTTTATGTTTTCATTTTCATTCATAGGTGTAGCACAATATGCCAATATGTTTGGCTATGTCTACGTGTCGTTCGGTGTTGTACTTCTCACGGCGTAACGGAAGAGGGGAGGCTACAGGATGAAAACTCCAGGAAATAAACGCCCGTTTCAAAGAACCGACCTGTGTCTGTGTCGTGAAGAGAGCTACTTTTATCCATGTATTTTTTTTTTTAATGTTTATTTTATTAGCTTTTCTTTTTTAATGCTTAATGTCTTTCATTTTTTGTAAAGCACTTTGAATTGCCTTGCGTTGAAAAGTGCTATATAAATAAACTTGCCTTGCCTTACAACCCTACCTATATGAAGAACTTCTTCTCATATTCATACTTCAAATATAAAAACGTAATATCTATTGCCAGTTGAGTAACTTATAGGACAGATCTATAAATCACACATCCACTTAACTCCTAGCCCCAAGACACCTTGTGTGAGTTATGGGCTGTGTCAATTAAGGTGTGACAGACCGTCTTCCCAAATGATGTATTTCCCCAAAAAGCTCTGAGAAAAGTGAAGACACCTGAAGCGAAAAGATAACTGCAGTTCACGTTGAGCCCATCATTCACCGAATGTATCATTATTGTGTCTGAACTACAAAACCCATCAAATGTTCAGTAAACTATCACATCGGAGACAAAAGCAGGAACACGTTCTCATTTGAGAGCCTGGTACTAGATAAACGCATATTGTCAAAGACATTGGATTGTCTGTACCAGGGGTCGGCAACCTTTTTGATATGAAGTGCCATTAAAACAAATATTATTTCGATGAGAGATGAGCAGATCGCCACTGGGCTTTCAACTAAATACACAGCCACGGCATTTGTACAGCTCCTTATGGGTACTACAATTTGTGAAGTGCTTTCCTCCGTGGCGAAGCGATCAGCGCCACGGAGGAAAGCGGCAGAAAGTCGCCTGGAGTTAAAGAGAGCGGGGCTGCGCTGCGTGCATGGCTTCCTTCTGCAGGTAACGGGGAGACGCGCTCTGGCGGCGGACTCGTTCAGGATCCGAAAATACAATTTAACGGTGCCAGGGGTTGCAGACCTGGTCTATACGGATGAATTGCTGCAAAATAAAGAAAGTAGTAGTAAAACAGATTGGTTTCTTGATGCTCAAAGAGAACCACAAACGTCTATAAATGTGGCTTTGTTTTTCATGTTTCACCAGAAAACAGTGACACATGTCTTACGGCTCCGAAGCAGTGGAGGTTTATGGTGTCCCAAGACTGGGAACGCAATTGTGACTCTTATAATAGGACAGACGATTTGGTTATGGGACTGTTCCTGAGGACTGACTCTGTTGTGTTTTGGAGAAATTACCCTCCAGCTGAGAAGCTCCAAGGTCCAACAGAGCAAGGAAGTGTTTTCAGTAAGGTATATCAGCGTAGGGCTTAATAACAGAGACGGTGAAAAGGTACGGATCAAAGCCTCGCTGTTCCTCTCTGTGGCATTCCTCTTTTCGGTCCGTGCCAAACGGTCTGCCTCAGCAGGCACCGGCTCTAAGCTGACCAGAGAGTCACCGGATTTCCAAGTGGCTGGCTGGCAGAGAGGAGAGGATGAAGAACATTCCTCCCCAGCCCTGTGTTATCACTTCCTCTTCACTAATGGCATAAATCGGGCGGCACAGCGGAAAGCAAGTGCTCCTGTGCCACGTCAAAAAAAAAGCACTGAGAGGAGACAGGGAAGCATTTCAGTTCAGCTATGCACTCGGTGGTAGATATTTCACCCGTGCAGCGGGTCTCATCCGCTCTTTCCCTCTCATGTGAGGCTGTCTTCATGCCAGGTCACTGAGTGCTCTCAACGGAAGAACAGAGCAATGGAAACTAAAAAAACCTCTCCATGATGGTGCTTGAATCCTTAGCTCCAAAGTGCACGTGAACCACATCGTCTGTTTGTCGGAAAGTTGCATAACAACGTGAAGTAATGTCTGATCCATGGCAGATATGTGTTACATGTACATGTTAGGGATATAAGGATGAGACTGAGAGCAGCAGGCCTGAACTATAGGCAAGGTTTGTATTCATTTTTACAGCAAGCTGAATACTGGACAAATAATGTTATGAATAGAGATTTCCAACATGATATCAGAATATAGCTGAACCATTTGTATAGCTTGTTACTCTTTTACAGCCATGCTAGCACAGTGTTAGCATGCTAGCATTTAGCAATATGCACAAGGGAGTAGGGTTGCAAAATTCCGGGAATTGTAAAAGATGGAAACTTTCCACGGGAATTAACGGGAATTTATGGGAATAAACTGGGAATTTTCAAAATTGAAGGTTGGCTCTTCAAAGGGAACTTAAATATAGTGGGGTAAAGTATGTTTTAACATAATCTTGACTAAAACAAACAGATGCCATTCAAGTACACTTGAGTATGCATGCCATAGCACACTGCTTAGGCTATTGAGACCACACAAAGGTTCCAACAAAAAAAACTGGTTGGCATTCGGGCAAACCTTAGGGTCTCTGAGCCGGACACAGAGCCATCCCCAACAAGGCTGGACAGTGACACTGCAGAGGGAGAGGAAGAGTGTGATGTTGATGAGGCCCAGGAAGAGCCCGTTGACTGAAAGGGTCAAACATGCAGAGGATCGCTAGAAGGAAGATTTGCATGTTTAATGGAACTTTGTGGCGATTTTTGGATGGGGGGTGCATTTTTGTTCATTTTTTGAGTGGGGTTGGGGGGGATGAGTAATATTTAACTCAACATTCCCGTTTTCGTTCTTCAATGAAACAACTAATTGTTCAATAAAATAATTAAAACATGTTCTACTGTTTTTTTTTTTTTTAAATCTGTTGAAATGTCATGTTTTTTTGTTTAATTTTGCATCGAATATTTCCAAAATTCCCCAGCTTAACTTCCCATGGAAACTTTCCGCCCCTTTGCAACCCTACAAGGGACTGCAGGAACCAAAGTACTGCACGAAGACGAAAAATCAACGGATCACTAAAAGTATTGATACATTGAGGGAAACATGAATACATCTACCAAATGTCATGGCAACCTATACAGTTTAGAAGTCAAGACAATTGACTCAAAGCCAAAGCAGTCAGGTGATCACACAAGTTGGTAGGATTCATCCTCTAGTCTGAATGTATTTATGGACTGTCATGGCAGTATCAAATTGGTGGTTAAGTTAACTTACACTTAATGTACACTTCCAAGCTATACTGTACATCCAAGCACTTATTAGCCATGTATTCACATCAAAGCAAAACAACTGCCACTAATGGGTACTTCAAAAGTATACTACATTGTTTGCTGAGGCTAAGCAAACCATTTTAATCATAGTTGAACATAACATTTTTACATATGTTTATAGTTATTGTGCTTTTTAATTGTTTTATTATTTGACTCCCATTGTGTTATTTTATATTGTATTTATTTCCTGTACATCACTTTGGTCAACTGAGGTTGTTTTAAATCTGCTATATAAATAAATAAAGATTGACAAAAATATTTAAGGAAATTGGAAAAATACATTCCAGCATGACATCCATTGACGGTCTCTAGGCGGATCTAAAGGGAACGGTTGGCAGCAGATACAGTCAGTGTAACAAATACAAGAATGTATCATTTTAAAACACCTTATGCACCATTTGATTTAGTTGGTACTCAATCTGTTGATCACTTCCACAAACCGCTTTTAAATGTCAAATCGGTGGAATCTAAAGCTTTGTAAATAATCAGAAAACTAAGATTGACAAAAGCAAACCAATCCACTGCCCAGCCTTCTGTATATCATCGTTAGAAAAAACACACACTCAGTCAGGTGATCCTCACAGCTTACCACGCAGATCATGGATGACGTCCAGCGACGAGGACCAGGAGTAGCGCTCTATCCCCCCCTGAGTGAGGGAGGGGGGCAGAGTCTCCAGCTCATACGCTCCACGCTTCTTCCAGTACATGAACATCATGAGCTCTTTAACTAGCTATTTGATCATTAATATGTCATCTGTTTCAACCTTACATCGGACCTCATCGCACAGCCTTTGACCTCGCCAAATATAACATCTGAACTTCTGCCAACAATCAATACATCATCCAATCAACCATCTTTATATTGTTAAACTTGCCAAACCAACTTAGCTTCAAACTCTGCTGAATGCCAACATGTTTCCGTTCATTCCCACCTGCACCATTACCTCATCCGGCTACCCGCCACGAAACACTTTGCTTTGAACTTTCTCCCTGATTCAAGGCCGTCCAAGTGAGCAGACAAACTCGCCTCAAGTACAATCCATTACATCTCCAGGTGACCATGTTATCGATTCCAAACCTGGAATAACCGTTAGCGCTGCCATCCAGGAGTTCCCGCTTTAAGTCGATTAGCAGGTGACCGGTTGGCCACACTTCTGTCTCTTCCAGTTAATTCTGTAGATTTTAAATCTAATCATCCGATGAAAGCCCCACACCAAATGCTGCCAAGCACCCAATGTTCTTCTAATCCACTTAAGAGAGCTATTCCTGCCTAAATTACAGACGTCCAACTGCTACAGGGTGTCTCCGAGTATCCTCTGCTGCCGCCTTCTCTGAAGCCTCCACGTTATCCATGGCAAAGTTTCTCAAACCGTACAAACTTGAGTGTGAGGCGAGCATGTTAAAGTCCTGTGTAGGATCTCCTGGCGATAGGGGGGCTTTCTGCCCACACCATCAGACAAGTGTTGTATTCATGCAGAGGTGAGTTGCATGCTGGGACGGGCAATCTGGTCCAATGGCTTTTGGACTGGGTGACACAAAGATCTCTTTTAAACCTCCTCCCACACCCAGAGCGGACTTTCTTTATGTTTTGCGCAAACTGTAAAAGTCTGAAATTGTTCTGCATTCATTAGCTCCTGCCCGCGCGGCCTTAATGTCCCCCGATAGATTTATTCCTTTTTATGAATGCCCCAGCTCTGTGAACACAGAGCTCAGTTATTTCTGAGGAGGTACAATGAACACATTGGCCTCTTGGAGATGAGAAACACAACATGACCATTACAAGGAGTCTCGCAATAAGATTCTTATCGGAGACGAAGTGTTTCCACTACTCTAATATCGGCGAAAAGGGGGTTAAAGCAACGCGCAGTTATATCTCATGCATAATATTTCCCCCAGCCCTGCTATTATGCGTCTAAAATGGGAGAAGAAATACTGTGAGAATGTGCCGCACCGGCCGGGGGAAGGGAGGGACGTTGTCACACACACAACGACCCACATGTCCAATTTTGGGATAAGAAATTAGAGGGTAGGATGGGAGCCGGTTTGCTGCTCAGCTCTGGGCTTTGCAGACATATGGTAATAATCTGAAGCAGATTTGAGCACGCGGCTTCCCTTTTAATGAAGAGAGCTGTCGTGCAGCATGAGAACTGGCCTGCGAACACAAGGGCCACTTTCCACCTACTGTAGAAGCAAAGGGGGAAGCCTCACTTTCAACACCTTCCATCAGATCACCTTTTAATGAAAAGAGGGGCAAGGAAAGTACCTGCCTTTATTATGGCATTGGTGTATTTCGATCAGATCTCACACAAAAGATATGAACTCTATGATGGGATCTTTATATTAAAAGCACCAATATCTGGCAGCCGTGTGTAAGCCCAAGGATGAATTGCATCACATGGTGTAGCTCCAGTCATCTTAGTTTAATAATCACTACCAGAATGGAGGTGAATATACTTTTCCAATACATGCTTTTTATTCCAGATTTCAAAACACCTGTCAAGTTTGATTGTCTTCCCCTCTTTGAGAGTGTGCATCCAGAAAGGTAGTATTGTCCTTTAAAGTTATGGACCTTATAAGAGGGTCACAAGTAAATGCAGAAGGCAGAGGTACTCCTAGACTTTCTCTCTCGTACGGTTCAAGCTCCACAAACCCTGGATCCTGTACTTCCCATAATGCAACTCAATCCTTTAATTAGACGGTTCCATGCCTCGTAAATTAACGCCCTCATCTTTCAAAACCGACACCGCCTGTTCGTTAAGCAGGCCTCGTGGAATGGCGTCACCATGATATCACCTGGGTAATTCTGTCATGCTTTCGAAGGCACCTCCACGGCCATAAAGTACATATACAATATAATTACCAATGAAAACACAACTGAAATCCACTTGGTGTCACATGGCACATTCTTATACCCATCAAAACTAGAGAAACAACTTTAAATGGCTTAAGATTTAGCTTAATGCACCGGCTTAGATAACACCCAGCAGCATGGGGAAAACATCATCTTAATACAAGTTCAAATCATGCATCCTTCAACGGTACAATCTTAAAAACAACATATTGTCTACTGACATTGGCTCACTAAGAAGATACATTCACGATGTTGTCACTATCTTCTAGTGGTATTAAGATTAAAAGGAGAGCAACCCAGTGTTGTGCTATTATTATTCCCAACAAGCAAAATAAGCTCAAGGACATAAAAGGAAACATTTTTGGAAATTACACATATTCCCTTAAAATGAACGCTGATAAGTCTCATTTCTCGTAAATGGTCATCTACAGCCAGGAGGGTCAAATGCAGGGAGACATCCAGCATGGCTAGACAGTAGACACTAGTATCTAACTTGTCATTCAACTCTTGGCAAAAAGGTAAATTAATTTATTTCCCAGATTATCAGAGACTTTTTCGAGTTGGCCAGGAAACATGTAAAATATTTGAAATAAAAAATGTGTTTCCTTTACTGGGCATCACTATAACAAAAACTAAAGTCACCTATAATTGAGTCCAAGTGTGAGACAGGAATAGCATGCTGCGCCTGAATGAACTTGCCTCTCCGGAGAATCACACTAAAGTATTAATGGTGTGTTGAGAAATGAGCATGAGAGCGAGTGCAGTACAACAAGACTGTAAATGAGGGAGGGAGTGCGCTGTGGGGAGACAAGTGTGTGAGGCAGAGTGTTGACAGAGGGAGTGCAGCTGAAGGCTTCTGCGTGCCCATGTGCAGGAGGTTTGGGGTTATATTTAGCAAGGTAGGCGCATCAAACAGGCAGAGGTTAACCCTTCACCGGCAGCTAAAACACTCGCGGAAGATTTCTCTGTATGAAAGACAAAATGCAAATGGGTCATTTCAGTTTAATGGAAGAGACCATGTAAAAAGTCCTTCCAGCCAGACTGTCTGCAGCTCTATCTTTCAGATGTAATAAGTACAGGCTGCGCCCGGTCATTAATGCATCTGAATAACTACCATCTTGCTGCTGAAAAAACTCAGTCTAGCCATGCTAGCAGTTCTGTGATGGCTACTTTACTCCGAGCTAAATGCTAACGTCAACCTGCTAACATGCTCTCATTAGTTAGCTATCATTAGTTGGTCAAAATTAGATTAATCTGTATTCATTATCATAATATTTTATACATGTAAGAGTATTTTTGAAAGAAAATGGCAAACATTAGCTTGCTCAAGCTGCTCAATAGTGACAATTTGCTAGCTACTATAAAGTTTAGCACCGTTAGTTCAACATAACAAGGAATTTGAAGATGCTGCCTTGAGCTTAAGGGTATTCATACCGTTAGACCTTATCTTATAGATGTATAGATCATGATGTATATATAAGATTGCTAGTTGCAGCAAAGGTATAATAATTAACACAGTAAATATCCATAGCAGGTTTTTCGTCTGTACTGAAATGTCCTTGTGTTTGTTAGCATGCTAACATTCGGTAATTAGCAACAAACATTAAGTTAAGATGAACATGTCTTGCATGTAACTGGTATTCAATTAAAGTATTGGACAAGTTCAAATGATGACCAGAACATGGAAGGGTTACTATAGGTCAACCCGAGGGGGGTTATTAACGTCTGCTCCACATTTCATAAAACTTCCTCCACAAGTTGAGATATTTCAGTTTGACTGACAATGAACCACCAAAAGCAGTTTAGTACAGAGCTACAACTACCACACTTTCTTAGACCCAAATCCAGGAATGGAAACAAACAAAACAGGTTGCTTTTACCATATTATCAACAGATGTTTCCATATATTTACATTTTTATAAACAATGACACATCAACCATCAAAAAAGTGCTGCATGAAGAAGCCGGAGCAGGAGCATCCCCATCCAAGTGAATTACTGTGAAGCATCGTGTAATTTAAATATCCATCCTTAAACCAGATCAACAACCACTCTTCAACTTGTTGATATGAATAATCCCATAAGTGAAACAATCTGGTTAAAATTGCAGTGAAGGCTGACATTGAGAAGCCAATAACAGAGTCAACAGGAATCAAAAACACTTATTCCCGAAAAGTACAGTTATTGCCATGTGGAGGGCTGCAATACATATAAACAGCCATTTAGCCAGGGTGGAGGTTAGGAGTGTGGAAGGACACATTTAGAGATAAACATCTGCGTGTTTTAAGAAGGTGTGTGTGACCTTAGCATAGCCCCTCTAATTATGAGCTGCACAGCATAGAAGCAGCTCACTGTTCATGCATTAGACACAAGTCAATGCGATGATATTTGTTAGATTCTAGTCCAAATGTAAAGATTAACTGCACAATGACAAGATAAACAAGGACTGTATTAGGTTGAAGTATTTCTGTACGCAAATGAAAGGAAAATGCAAAGCACAGCCCAACAGTTTCTTCCTTGTTTGTTGATGCAAAACAGCAAAGTAGGACGAGGAGAGAGAATATTATCCCTCGGGGAAAACAGCACACAATCAGACATTTGAACCCAAGAAACATTTATTGTTAAGCAATGTCCCTCAAAACTGGGGAGACAAGCTAGAAACCGCTGCAAATGAGGGTAATACCAGCCCAACAGTTAAGAGTAGAAGAATAGTCTCGTCTCCTTTACTAAAAGGCCATTTCTAAGTGTTCTAGGAGTCTTCCTTAGTAAGAGAGAAAGGGATGATCGGAAAAGTTACGTCAGGGAGAAGAGGGGAAATCGGACCAAAAACTGCAAAACATACTGAAGTGACGCCGAGAAGGCCACTAGCCTTTTTATACCCGTGTGTTGTAATTTTCACCTGTGCTTGGGTAGCCAAACCCCTCTCAAAGGAAGGGTTTGAAATATTAGGATGTGTTTACTTGCTTTATGGTTCAGTAGTTGCAGCTCTAGACGAAATTCTGACACTGATAAATTAGGTAAAACTGTAAGACTGTATTTGAGCCTAAGATCTTGTTTCTTCACAAAATATTGAGATTGTCTCAAAATGGACTCTTCAATTAAACAATAATAAATAAATTGTTGCAGAATAACTGATTTACTAGATTTAGCCCCAATTTACAATTCAGTATACCGAGATGCTCATTGATCAAAATACTCAGCTCAGAATTCTGACATCTAGAGAGAGAAAAAGTAATGAAAAAAACGATCATAAAATATATTAACATATAAAAGGAAAAGGAACAAGAACAATTGTGTTGTCATGGGTTCAATATGCTTGTTTATTTATTTGTATCCAAATGCACTTTATATGTTGCATCTACTTGTGCATGAAATGTCACATGACCTTTTGTACTTCTTGCTGGAGTGAAATCCAAATAGAGGAAGTACATTACAGAGATGAAGAGATTCAAGGACGGAAATTATCTTTCAGACACAAGGACGAGGATCAGAGAGTCCCTGTGTCATCAGTGCTTCATTCGTTTTCCTATTACAGTCTGTAACACATTCAGCCAGAGAAAGGACGAGCTGCATTGCCGTGTACACCAGTATGGACTATGGGGGAATGCAAATCTCTGTTTTTAAGACTAAGAGTACAGTTAAATAACCACTAGAGCCATGACAACGTTAAACAGCTACATCAAATGCTGTGCAGGGCCTTTATAAACCAACTGATGGTTGTCATGGCATTTTAAATAAGTTGCGACATTGCACATGAAGCTGGGATAGTCAGTCCTGATCAGTTGTAGCGAAAGAGAGAAAAGCAGAACAAAAACGCTGACCCGGGGCGCCACCAGGAAAAAGGCAGAAATGCAAAGAGTGGAAAAGAGAAAAGGAAATTACTGTCGGGGAAAAATAAGTGGAACAATGGAGAGACAGTCTGAAGAAGGAAGTTTGAACTGTAACAAGCCACGAGCCAAGGGAAAATCACACACACACACACACACACACACACACACACACACACACACACCACACACACACACACACACACACACACACACACACACACACACACACACACACACACACACACACACACACACACACACACACACACACACACACACACACACACACACACACACACACACACACACACACACACACACACACACACACACACACACACACACACACACACACACACACACACACACACACACACACACACACACACACACACACACACACACACGGCCTATGAACTCAAACGTTGTCTAGTCAGACTCCAATTTGGAAGTAGAAAGACGAAACGCTGCAAATGTTACCTCCTGCAGATAAAACCTGCACAAACCTGCTCAAAAAACTCAATGTAGTTGCTGTTCTGGTGCTTTCAACTATTTGACATGACTTTCATTATCAGATGGGACTTTTTCCATCAAATTATAGACGCCATGAGCTCAATGTGATGTTCATAAAAACCCCAGAGCAGTTACTCAATGGACCAATGGTGAGACTTTACCAACATTCATTTCATCTATAAAGGCAACACGTTCATAAATGTAAG
Source organism: Pseudochaenichthys georgianus (assembly GCF_902827115.2). Lineage (NCBI taxonomy): Eukaryota > Metazoa > Chordata > Actinopteri > Perciformes > Channichthyidae > Pseudochaenichthys > Pseudochaenichthys georgianus. The sequence continues at coordinate 5,949,113 of NC_047509.1, forward strand.
AATGTGACGGGACTACGGATGGACATTAGCTCAAAGCTAAAATCCGGCTCATTTACATTTGAAAGCATTATTTTGTTTAAAATGTTCATTAATGTGCATTGTCGGTTCAAATAAACGATTAAACGTGGTTTTCGAAGTAGTTGAGGTGCAAAGACAGAGGCAGATCATGTGATATACTGAAAGCAGTCACTAAAGGGACCGTGATGTTTGACCGTTTCCTTATGCTGTTCAATAATGACCTCTGAACTGCTTCCAAGGAGCCATCATGTTTGGGAAGCACAAAGGAAATGGACATTTAACACAATCGTGCGATCAATAGCTCCGCAACAGCAAAATAAAGAGACATTGTCTGTTCAAGAATCAACATGGAAGTGTGCACAAAATGGAAATCTGGAGATCTGGTCCAAGCAAACGTCCTCTGCTCATGAAGATCCCGAGATAAGATGGAAAAGACCAGAAAAGCAGACTTTGTGATAAAAAAAATTGAAAAATTATGTAGGAATGGAAGATTTGGATTTTAAATTAATTTTTCGGATACAAATTGGACCAATTTATTGGCAAAAAAAAGGTCGATTTTTCAGAACAGCTGACAAAATTGGCCTTGCTCAGAGACCTTTGTGTCTTACCTACGGTTTCCAAGGTCAAGAACAAATATTGAACCTTAGTTTTAAAGCAAACATGTGAAAGACATTCTTCAAGTGCTGGGAAACATCTAAAATCACATGCATGGCAAACTCCATCTGCTGATGAAGCTCATGGATATTATAGAAAGCTCCAGAACAGCTACGAGGCTAAACTATTGGATACGTAGACGATTTGACAGCAGTATTAACCTCCACCAATAGATTATAGCAAAAATAACTCAATAAAAACATCTGAGCATCCACGAAAATAAAGGCTCAGATACTAAACTAACCAAACCACATTCATGAAATCACTAATTTAAGCCTCGTGTAGACTTTCTAACAGATGTCCTCTTTTATGATGGCCGACACTATAACATCCTAATAGTAAATCAAAAGAGAAACAGCCGAGGTTTCTCGACTGTTTTTGTTTTTTCGGAGGGTGGACAGAGACCAGACAAGACATCTGGTCCCAGATTAGACCAGTGTGTTTAAGACAGGCTTAAGACTCCGGTGGCTTGGAACATTGAAGGTTTCCAGACCCAACCAATTAAGGCTGCTAAACTTTAACTCCATGCTTACTTCACTTACTGTATGTATCCGTGCCAGCAATGCATGCATCACACATGTAAACGCCTGAAAGAGATGGCTACAAATGTGAGGGTGCTGCGAGTAAAACCGAAAGAGATGAGTGGACTAAGAGAATATGAATTTGCAATTATTTGGATCAGTCTTTAATCGTTCAGGACACTTTTTAAAGCACAAAAATGCCAGAAAGGTCACTGGGTCAAACTTTCTTAAGTGTTCATTTAGGTCTTCCTCTAGGTTTTTGGAAATAAAAAAACATTTTAAGTGCTTCTTGGGAAAATAGTTGTTATTTGCAGCCCTAAGAAAGCCTAAAATACCAAATAGTTCACTTTGATGTGAGTTATGAGCTGGGAAAGCGAGAAGGGAGCACAGATGGCAAGCCTTGGGAGGAAAAATACAATAAATAGTGTTGGTTTGGAGATTTACAAGATGTAATATCTATCATCTGAGGTCTAGACCATTCATCATGAGGGGAAGTTCAGAGGGGGGGGGGGGGGGTCATTAATCAAAGATCTGGGATCAAAGTAATTCCCCTTCCTATCCATGAGCAACTCAGAGTGCCCTACAGAAGGTGCTTCTTACAGAACAAAGCACTCAGGTGACTCATTGAGGCCGAGCTATCCAAAGGCTTGACATTAATAATGATGTGTACTTACTGATTCGTAGTCTGAGTCCAAGCCAGCTCCTTGGTGGTGATTTGTGCAGAACTGAATTCATGGTCCACTTGTTTGGCACCATCTATGCATGCAGGAAGAAAAAAAATCCCTTGCACCAACAGCAGCTGTGTTGCAGATCTGTGTGTGGCAGGATCAATGCTAATCACCCCAGCGATGTTTAATTAGCGCTATTAGCTTATCTATGGCATCCTCCTTTCTGTGGTCGCCCTCCTTTTAAAGCCTGCTGCTCAGCCTTGTTAGGATCTGTGGTCGGCACACAAAGCTCACATCGCTTTGAATGCACGGGGAAGAGTGAAACAACAGCATCCACGAAAAGTTAACACTGATCTAACAACCACTAGGTTAAAGCTGCACGTTGGAGTGTGTAAACTGTAAATAACCTGTTGCTGCTGCACACATGAGAAAAAAAAAATCTCCTCGACGTCCGACGTGTGTTGCTGAAGCCCCCTTGGTGTAGAAATAGAAATACGAGGAGAAGAACACCTTGTACAGGGTGTTTAAATCAGCACATCCATGGATAGGTTTCCGTATATGAACTGTACACACTGTGCCGGGGAAGTTGAACACATTTTGTCCGCTGCTTCGTCTCGTCGTCCTCTCTGATCAACCATCGGCTCTCCATTCATTCACACAACCTGGATCCACAAAGACTCGTTGCAGTTCCCCTCTGTGTGCGCCTAGTGGCCTCTAGGGGCGCCATAGAGACATAGACAAAACACACACACATACACACACACACACACACACACACACACACACACACACACACACACACACACACACACGAACACACACACTCGGCTCCATTCATTTTTATCCAAAGAATATCCAGACAAGTTATCTTGAAAATGTCCAAAACATAAAAAAACATAGCAAAATCTCAGATCCTTTACTTATTTAAAAGTACAAATACTATAGTCTTAAAATACTCCACAACAAGTAAAAGTCCTGAGTTCAAAATGATACTTAACTGAAAGTAGGCCTACATATTAGCATTAGCATCAACATGTACTTAAAGTATCAAAAGTACTTGTTATTGAATTTATCTTTTCACAATAGTACATTATTATGGTCATTATATGTGTATGGTTATGTATATACTGTATATAAGTTGTATTTACAGTTTGTTTTATTTTTACAAGATGTAAGGAGTTAGATAAGTAATAACCAATACATTTGACGTATGCTAAGCTAACTATGTCCTTCATGTTGCTTCTACTTGTTGCCTGATGTAACTGAGGACCTTTATTAAAGTGAATCAACTGAATACACATAAAGTGGTGGAAATGGGGCTTAAATGGGTTAACAGCTGATTATTTGGAGACTAATGGCATTGCACTATTGTTATGTGGTTTCAGAGAATCAAAGCAATTCATGAAACAGTGGGCTGAATCCGGGGAGTTTCTCTCCTCACATGTTCTTTTGAATTGAACAGAGGGATTTGAGTTATAATGGTACGCTGCCTCTGCATTGTTACTTTACTCGGCACAATTGTGTTTGCAGGCAACATACGCACTGTTTGTTTGGGAGGGGGGACGTTACATAAGTGAGGCACAGACAAGTTGATACACAAGGTTTATTGTTCAAAACAGAGCTACACAACACAGATGTCTGTTTATACTTTTTAGGGCCTTAAAAAGACGACTGATTCTGCCACCAATCCTGTGTTGGGAAAAAATCCACTATTTAGATCTTGGAAACGTTTTGTTTCTTTGCTTAAAATACAAATTGAACAGTTTTTATTTGCATACATGCCTTCTCATTCAAGCTTCACCCCCAGATAAGCAGTTAAGTAACTACTAAATTAAGAAAAGTGTGAAGTAACAACATATTTCAGGTTATACTAGCCTTTCATAACATTCATCATTTGAATTTGTATTCAAAGCCTTTTCACAGATGTGTGTTGTTATTTCTGCTTATTCATGTTCGTGCCGGCCGTCTCGTGTCACCCCCACAGAGGGATTTCTCTTTGGTTTGCATGAGGTCTGCATGGGAAAACATCTGACCTGACAAAGCCAAAACAATGACACTGCCAAAATGTAGCTGTGTTGTGTTTGTGTGCTCCGCAGCCTCCATAAAGAGGCGGGGAGCAGCAGACAAAGAAGAGCGAGGGGGCAGACAGAGAGGGGATGTTAAAACAGCCCACTTAACAAATTAGCAATTCTTCACTGTGTGAGTGGATGTTTACGACCCAGTACTCCTTCTAATTTTCACGTAACATAATTTGAGGCCAGTTTAGGTAGTTACAAGACATGGGGTTTGTTATTTCTTTAATTAGAATTTCTTCAATTTGAATATGAAAGAAGTTATTCTGTTTCACAGGCTAATATATTTTAATTACTGCCCTAAAACTTATTGTAAGTGAACATCTGCTGTTGTTCAAAATCTCCAAATCCATTTGCTGCCCCCTTGAGGGACAACATGTAGAACCATTAGTCTTTGATGAATCGTTTACATCCCACATCGGCTTAAAAAGTAAACAAGTTGCATTTACAAAACACTTTTAATGACCCACCGGTGCAAGAACAGGTTGTTATCGTTAAGACAAGACCAAATGTACAGCAGTTAAAACAGTAAGTCAAAAAAAATGTCACTGGTATTTAAGCACAAAGCTGACAACATGGGCTTCAGATTCACAGTAATCCTAATCCATTACATGGTTGAAGTCTACATGGATCTACGACTATATGACAGCACTTGAAATCAATAAAACCACAAAGTCTGAGCAGAAGGTGTGTTTTGTTTAATATCCGGCAGCTATTTGTATTGATTACAACACAAAGGAGAGACGACAATAAAGAGTTTTAAGTACAAAGTGTGATATTATTGTCAAGGAAACGCACTCCTTCACTGTTCCTTCAGATGTAAGAGGTTGTACGTCCACCAACAGGAAGGCAGCCATCTCTTCCTGCAGAGTCTGTGACGCTGGCTGCTCCGTCTCTCTGAATCTTGAAGTAAAAAACTGTCCATCTCAACCTCAGGTCTGTACAGGGAAAGGCCCATCCTTACTGCTTTGGGTGGGAAACAGCAGGTAAGAAGGGTACAGAGAAAAGACGTATAAGAAATGTCACTAATTCCCCATTTGACTGGGTCTGGTCAGTCCCTTGAAGACTCGCAGCTTTCCTGCACCGGTGAGATCAAAGCTGTAGTCTTTAGTGATGTAGGGCATCTCTCCATCAAAGCCAGGCTGGAACAAGGACAAAAGATACCATACGTTATGAGAAAAGCTTCAGTTTCAAGGCCTTTATTGTCATGTGTGTGCATAGCTACAGGTCAATCAAATAAAATAGATATAATAGAAACAGAATATGATAGAAACTGTCCAGAATAGACTATATATAGTACTTGACATATAGGCTATGATATATGTGAGTTGCAAACAGATGAATGTTATGTATGTTAAGCACATACGTAATGATATTTGACATGCCAAAGATAGGAAGTGAAAGAGATGGACCAGAGAAGTGTTCTGACCTGTGTTGTGAGGATACAGGAAGGCAGGGATATCGCTCCCAGGAGGAAACAGTTGACGTTACGAAGGATGGAGGGATCAACAGGCGTCAGTAAAAAGTACAGACCTCGCGCCAAGTCGATACCTCGAAGCACACCTGGAACACATTAGCATGTAAATATATACTGAATTTAACGATTGTATTTAAAGGTCTCCTATTATATTATTTTTAGGCATACATTATAGGTCTCAGATATATACAAAACATGTATATCTAGTGTTTTGCTCAAAATACCAAACAGATCACCCATTCTAGCTTTAGGCGCTTTCACACCGCAGTACTTTTCCCACAAAGGAACTCTTTAGTTCTCATGAACGAAGTACAGATCGCGTTCACACCGGAATAAGTCCCTGGGGAGGATTAGGCAAATGAAGCCGCCGCCATTTCGGAACTATATCGGAAGTAAAGTGGGAAAAGTACTGCGGTGTGAACGCGCCTTATGCCTCATACCCCTCTATTTGAGCCCTGGGTCCGTAGCTTTAAACAAAACAAAAAAATGAACCTTTTTTTTTTTTAAAGAGAGAAGAGAGCGAAAAGCCGCCGTGATTAAACACCATATTATGTTCCAAACCACATCAAGGATTAATTGAAATATTTATGCAAGAACTAAACGAGACTATTGAATGCGAGGTTTGGCTGAAGATAGATTATTCCTTCCTGATCTTGAGACATTATTGTTTGCCCCTCTGAGCTCACAGAGTTGAAGGGTCACCTACCGAAGCCCACGCAGGGGCAGATGGGAGCCTGACTCAGCAGCACGGGGCCTCCCTTGCTGCTCACTTTCTCTCCCAGGCAGCAGAGGGCCACCAGACTGGCGTTAGCAGCGTAAAACATGTGAGAGGGCACCACCTCGCAGTGGATCACACCCAGAGCCACCGCTGATTGGGGCACCTGCGGGCAGGAGGAAGAATGGTTAGGCACTTATTCATGTTGATGGTTCAGTTGTACACAAACTGAAATATGAAAATTAGAGTCATAATTAAATGGGAGAAGACCAAATACTCCTGCATCAAGTCCTACAGTCTCAGAGGTTGTATAACCTGACCATGTAAGATTAAACTCATTGTTAAACTGTTACATATGAACAATGAAGCTCAGCATTTCAACGTGTTACAATAGCATGCAAACCATGGAAAATACAACATACATTTTCTACAAAGTACGACAGACTTAAAGCCATCTTCGGCGTGTAAAGTTGATTCAATTAAAAATAAAGATGAATGAAGGCAAACATTTGTGTGTAAGGTTTGAACGAGAAACATTGGACCATGCATAAAACAGCATAGATCTCAAAAAGAGAAGGGGTGCCAAATGAAGCCATTGTCTTATTTCCATCAACAGTCCCTGGGCATTTACACTCACACCAATTAAAGAACACTTTAACTATTTGATAGTCTAGATGAGCACCACTCTTGTTTGTAGAGTTGAGAGCGTATTCAAGAAGAAAAAAAAGATAAATTAATACAAATATTTGTGTGCAAGGTTTGAACGAGAATTATTGTCAACAAATATACTGTATTTTAGTTCAGTGGCTCTCAACTGGTCAGGCCTCGGGACCCACTTTTTTCCTTTGTCAATAGATCGCGACCTGACATTTTGAACCACTCACATCTATTCAACAAAAAATGGTGCTGTAATATATACGCTTTGCAGCATACAATATTAATTAAAGTGAAGTACAGTGCATATATCCCTTCACAGAACTAAAGTATGCTTTTAAATAAGGTTTGATGAGATGATGGAATCAAAGCTGAACTGAATCACATAAAAGGCCCACGTGCTGAAAACCCAACCCCAGAAGGGGGTCTGGATTCTCCCCCAGGAGATTTTTAGAAATGCTAACATATAAACTACTCATTCTGGTACACTCTGAGAAGAAAATAAATACATCTATTACTACCCGACATATTCATAATATTTCATGCCATTGTTTGTGTTTCACTTTGTTCTGAAGCTGAACTTGCTGCTCCTCACAGAGAGAAGAGCAAAGAGGAGAGTCTGTGTGAATTACTTTAAATTGTGGGTAAGGGTAGATAGCCCCCGTTGTTCTGTGACCTGTCAATCATCAAACCGAGGGTCATATTTCATTATGTGTTCATTTGTATCTGAAGTTGTACCCATGGATGTATAAAGAGTAGTTATACCGCAAAGTTATTCTCCGTGGGGACTTCCGGAAACAATCTTGATTCTGATTGGCCAGAAGACTCGAAAAAACATCAGCAAAGATGTTTTATTGAGAAGATGATCACTACGGGACAGAAGTTTTCAAAACAGTTTATGGTCTCCGGTACTTTCAGTCCAAGGCCTACTGCATGCACAGCGTTAGAAAATCGGGCCTTCAAAATAAAAGTTTGACTTTTTTTCTTCACTCACACATCTGCGACTCACTCGAAACGGCTCAGCAACCCACTTTTGGGTCGCGACCCACCAGTTGAGAACCACTGTTTTAATAATAATAATTCTGCTGCTCTGTACAAGAAGGGACAGAGTAGACTCTTTCTGCTGAGGAGACTGAGGTCTTTCGGGGTGCAGGGGGCACTCCTTCAGACTTTTTACGACTCTGTTGTGGCATCAGACATCTTCTATGGTGTGGTCTGCTGGGGCAGCAGCATCTCGGCTGCTGACAGGAAGAGACTGAACAGACTGGTAAGGAAGGCCAGCTCTGTCCTCTGGACACTGTGGAGGTGGTGGGAGACAGGAGAATGGCAGCCAAGCTGTCCTCCCTGCTGGACAATATGTCCCACCCCCTCCAGCTCCTTCAGCGACAGGCTGCTGCACCCCTGCTGTCTCACGGAGAGATACTGCAGGTCCTTCCTTCCTGCAGCGGTCAGACTATACAACCAGCACAGCCCCTAGTAGACCCCCCCTCCTCTAAACACACCACAACACAGACTATATCACCCCTTGCTGCTAAATACCAATCAACTATGTGCAATATATGCAATATATATATGCCGTTAATAACTGTGTAATTTATACCTGGCTGCTAAATCCTTAGAACCGTAGTAATCAGCAGCGAACCGCTTCAACATGTGTATTTTCGGGTTATTCACGGCATTCATTTTGTTATTCTACAGTATTGTTGTTTTATAGTTATTTGTTAATGTAACCCAATTTGTGTTATTTTAAATTGAAAAGGATATCGCATTGTGTTTGTTACTTTCGTTGCAGTTGTATATGCCAAGTGTAATTTGGCTTGGCTTCCTATTTTGTATGGACATGCATTTTGAAGGAGAGTTAGCGCTGTTGACAGGAAGTTGTTGTTGCTATGGAAACAACGTGACAGAGATTAACGGAGAAAAAGTAATGTCTACATATAAAGACGGAGAAAGTAAATGATTAAGTGTATGGTTAAGTGTTAGCACCCCCCGAAGAGGCACAAGCTCTTACGTTGATATTGGAGTTTTCAATAAATAAATAAAAAACCGAAAAAAAACTAATATCCGAATAACGAAATTGAAACCCGAATAGTACTCCAACGAACGAATATTCGGATACAGCCCTAGTAAAATTCTAGCAAAAAAATATCTGTGTGTACAATCATGGCTCTCACATACCTGGTAGGGGGTTAGGGTGTGCAGAGGTCTGATTGGTCCGGGGTCAGGTGACTGCAGCTGACTCAGGTAGGCCAACAGAGAAAGCTCTCTCAGCTCATTGGTGCGCTGGTGCTTCCTGTCAAATACAAAGGACACACATATATAATAAATAAAGTTTTCAAGGTTAATGAATTGTCATTTTAAGAGGATGAGGGTTGCACAGCTAGATTCAAGATGCAAGGCTTTATTGTCATGTGCACATTAGCTACAGTATAGATATGGCAATGAAAAACTTGATTAAAATGCAGGCTGTTTTTATTCACTTTTACCTTTATATGTCAATGTGCTGACTGAGGTGTACTTACGCGGTTCCTTGCCTCCCGGCTCCCTTGAACTCTGATTGTACGATAACGTGAGTGTAACTTTTGGGGGGGCTGTGGCTCTCGGTAAACTCGTCCAGAGCGGTCACAGCAGGGGGGTGCGTCTGGTGGCCGTGCGCCGTCCTCAGAAACTCTGGAGTCATGGAGGGACACTGAGTGACCCCGCTGTGACTGAGCTGGACCACGTGTGAGACGGGGAAGAAGCGGATCATGTCCACCAGCAGCTGAAACCCAAATCCTGTGGACAGACCCCAAACAAGCACATGTTCAGACACTGTGTACAGAGAGAATACTTATATTCAGTCCCAGAGAGGAGCTGACCTTTGACCCAGCCCATGGTGTTGATGACGACGGTGGTCTCTCTGCCCGGGGACCGTCTGCGCCACAGGGTCTTCAGAGACTCCAGGTACCGCTCCAAGTCCGTCTCACATGACGTGTGACCGAAGTGGATCATGTGCTCTGGGGAGGTCTGATGTGTGAAAGGAGGACCTGGAAGACAATTCAATATAAATCCACTAATCACGTTTTAAACAATTAGTAGAGGAAAAACAGAAGTGGGGGGACGTTTCAGATAAAACATTAAAAGGAATAGTTAGAATTTTTTTGGAAAATATTTTAAATATCATTATTATGTCTTTATTAGGAGAAGAGGTGATTTAAGCCAAATTAAGCTATTCTCTTATTTCCATCAGCAGTCCCTGGGTCACACACGTCGCAATTAAATAACACAATATTTCATAGTCTAGATGAGTATCACTCTTATGTCTGTATGATTAATATGAAGTTACAGCACAAAAAACAGTCTAGTTAGTCAGGCATGAAATTGGGCCTCTGTTCAAGGCTGAGTCTTTCTATCTTTATGGCATCTGGTGTAAAGTAACTAAATTCATAAACTCAAGTACTATAGCCTACTTGGGTACAATTTTGAGATACTTGTACTTTATTATTCTTCTCCTCTACAGTTCATAGGTAAATGGTGTACTTTTCCTCCACTACATGTATTTAATACCTTTAATTACTTCAGAGATGTGGATGAATGATGTGAAATATAATCAAGTGTTAAATCAGACTTTAGTTCCACCTAGAGTAAATCCACCAGCTACCCTGCAGTCTACAAAGTCATTCAAACTAGCTGCACCTTCACCAGCTTTGAGAACACTTTGATCAATCATTATAAAACATATCATATATATTATTCTGAAATGGACCAATCTGCACAACGACTACATTTACTGTCGCTACTTTCACTATATTTTGATGAGAATACTTTTCTACTTTTACTTGAGGAACATTTTGAATGCAGTACTTTTACTGTAACAGAGTATTCCTACACTCTGGTACTTCTACTTATACTCAAGTACAAGATCTGAGTATTTCTGCTTTTACTCAAGTACAAGATCTGAGTATTTCTGCTTTTAATCAAGTACAATATCTGAGTGCTTCTACTTTTACTCAAGTACAAGATCTATATTTATACCACCTCCGTTTATCGCCTATGAAAAAAAAACTATTAGAAAACGAAGGCTAAAGCTAACGTTAGCAGATAGTGACAATGTATGCTAGCTAGCTCAACGATAATATTGCGACAGAAACACTTTTCAGTGCACATCACGCTCTGCGCTCCGACAGGGAGCTCTGCTCTGAACACCTGAACGGCCCGTTCTAACAGCTGTTCACCAGCGGTCCAGTCTGTACCACAGTGACTCTGGACCGCACATTTAATATTAACGAGCGCACCCGTAGCAGGTAATGTGGCTGCTGAAGCTAGACCATCATCGCGGAGCAGCAGAGCCGACAGGCAGGAAGACTCGAGCACACAGCTCGCGCTGAATTATAATATATAAAAAAAGAACACCATCCGTGTCATGATGGCACATAACAGCTCGCGGCCGCAGATTACTCCCAGACCCCCCATACCCCAAACATATTTTTATTGCAGATCTACATGAATCACACAAACGACCTATTTTGATTCAAAACGGCGAATTTCGCCGAAAGGTGAGTGATTCTCATGCCTGAGTTAGTACATAACCCCTTACATATTATATTTTCCATTTGACCTAGCATCATTTGTACACACATAAAACCAACATACAACTTATTGAGCTTTATTGGTGCTGGTCGACAGAAAAATAAATATTTCCTCTTGTTTCTTTGCAAGAGAGCAAACTCAAAGTTTTTACCAGGAAATGTGACAACTATTCCTTACAACACATATTATGTCTTACTATAAAGGAAGATGTCAACTATGCATGTTTTATACAGCATTGTAAAGGCTTCAGAGTAGGAGGATGATCAAACTTACCCAGAAGTGGTTCTGTGACATTCGCCAAACAAAGGCATCCAGCCGGAGTGAACTCTGTCTGACCGAGGTCACCTTCCAGGTAATCTACACTACCAGTGCTGCACACACACACACACACACACACACACACACACACACACACACACACACACACACACACACACACACACACACACACACACACACACACACACACACACACACACACACACACACACACACACACACACACACACACACACACACACACACACACACACACACACACACACACACACACACACACACACACACACACACACACACACACACACACACTTATTAAGTTTCATTTCGAAGCAGAAATATAAAAATATGAGCAACTGTATTAGAATGGAACTCACTGGTTCAGTAAGGTGTTGATGAGGGTGCGGATGAACGTTGACTTGCCAACATTTTTGGATCCACATACGAGGATGACTGCACAACCATCCAGGTCCCCTGTGAAAGACAGACATGTGTTCAGATATGCTTACATCAGGGGCATCCAAACTTTTCTCACTGAGGGCCACATACACAGGGTATATGCAGGAATCTTGAAGTCAAATGTAAGACCTTTTTTAAGACCCTTTCCATTCATTTTAAGACCTCATCGCCACTTTGAGTTTTAACCGGTTACCTTGGCGACACACTTTACCTCACATTGACTATATACAGCAGGGGAGATTCCCAGTCGATCGCGAGATCTGTCTAAAAATAGAACAACAATATTCTGTTTTATCGTTAATGTCCTATAACATAATCGTCTTGTGCCAGAATAATGCACTTGAACGCATCAAAGCTTTGTGATTGATGATGTAGGCTAGTATGAATGATAAGTGCGACACGTCGGCGTCTTCTCTGCATACGGCAGTTTAAACTGTATTTCCTTTATCCTGTAATATGACTTGAGAGATTTAAACTCCGCACACTGAGTTGATCTCTTTTCTATAGACGCCGGAGGCGGGCAGCGTCAGGTAAAAAAAGTTATTTAGCCTTCCCAAACCTGAGCCTCACGTGCCGCCTATGCGTGTCAGTCACGTTCTTGCGAAACACATGAAGTCTTTCAAAGACGGCGAAGTTGTGAAAGAAGCATTCCCGGAGGCTGCCGATGCGCTTTTGGGGGACAGTAAAAATAACTGTAGCATTTCAACAGGTTTATGATATAATAAAAACTCAAGTTAGATACCGTTATTAATCAGCTGTAAGTTTTAGTTTGTTTGAACTTATTCATTATAATTATTGTACAAAATGGTATAAGAATGCAAACTTAAATTGATTATAGTCTATTATCAATTCAGGTTAAGAAACTAGTGTTGCTTGCATCCTATTTTAAAGGCATTTATTTTTATACTCGACTAAAATGCAACAAAAAAGGGTTTGATTCTATTAATCTTGTTTTTTTATTGCACTTTGGCAGCAGATTCCTGTGTAGCTTCAGATCTGAGCTGTCTTATTAGTAAGCCTCATTTATACTTTTGTAGCAACACTATTTTTATATAATGGCAAAGAAAGAGTCTTTTCTTTTTCCCTGTGTCATATGTGGCAGCACTGTTCAATGTTTCTTGAAAACATTACCCACTGTAGTGTGACGTGTGAATAAACTCCAACTCTGTATCAACAACACTGTTGTGTAACTTCAGTTAAATACTTGTATGTGTGTAGACTAGAAAGAGGTAAGATGAAGGATCTGCAGTATTTTATGAAGTATTAATCGTACAAAGGTCAGTTTTATACAAGTATTGTGAATTTACCTGGTAGTAGGCTGTCAGTAATGGCTACGCCTCTCTATTTGGACTGGTAGATCTCTGCAGACTGGCAACTTTAAAAAGTAGCTCTCGGTTCAAAAAAGCATGGGCACCCCTGGTCTACAGTATTGATTGTCCTTCCTCCTTATCTTCCAACCATTTGGACGCAAACTTGCATTTCCCCATAACGATGTTGCTTAGCAACCGGCGTAAACGGACCTTCGCGCGCCATCAAGAAGTGAGCGTGCGATGTCCTGTTCAGATGACGTCAGATCCAACGGGATGCCATAAATAAACTACACAGAATCACACTACACACCTACGCCATGATTACATTCAGGCAGACGGCAGAATACAACCTCTTTGGACCATTTGTATACTTATTGAAAACAAGCTACAAAATGTAATACCTTGGAAAATGCCGTTTAATACTTTTTAATAGCCTTCATTTTCGCTAAATTGATTTATCAACTTTTAATACTCTTTAAGACCCCGCGGACCCCCTGATACAGAACAATATACGAAGGGCTGTGCCGCTCACTAGAGGTATATTGCCATATCAGTGAAGTTATAAGTTAGCAAAATCAATCAAATAAATGATGCTTGACACTTGAAAATGCTTTAAGAAACACAACGGCCTACACCACAGTTTACCGCAGGGTTCCATTTACTTTGTTGGCAGCACATTCTTTAAAACAGAAGCTTCAGATTGATAAAAAGAGGAAATATGAAGGGTAGATTTCAAGCTTGTTATGTAATTAAGTTACTAAGATTTGTTTGAATATGTTTTTAACTTCAATTGACTGTATTTATTTGAAAAGTGGGCATATTAAGACATCAATACTGTGTAATATATTGTTGTGTTACATATATATTTAAGAAGTACCATATATTACAAGCACAAGTTTCATTTGTGGGCCATATTTCATTATACTTTTTGAATTAGCCGAGGGACGTTTCAAAATGTGCCGCATTTGGCCCCTGGGCCGTAGTTTGGACACCCCTGGCTTCCACACTTTTACAGTGATCTTGAACATGAATCAAACATGAGCCCAAGATAAGCTCAGTGTTCAATAACCTTTAGTGGCATATCTAAGAGGAGCTTACCTCTGCAGGCACGGACCACCATGTTGAGAGCCTCTCTGTAGCTCTTTGACATTTTCAGGCCCTCGATGGCTCCCACCAAGGGAATCATCCCCAGACCATTGAGTGGAGTGTCAAGAACAGCGGACATGAGTTCACTCTGCAAACAAACGGGGGAGAAAAGATTCTGTTTAACACGTGCAAGAATTTAGAAAAATACCTAAGACATTAACCTATTCATGAATTCTGCTAAGATTCTCATCGTCTCCCAGTTCCAGCTCTATTCCACATTCAGTGTTGATACATTTCTTGTGATCAGGTGAACACTGTCAGTCAGTGAACTCACCACTGGGGGGCTGAACAGTTCACTGAGATCTGTGAAGCTCGACAGGAACCGCGTCAGAGGCGTCTCCATGGGCTCCAGCAGGATGATGGAGGAGTTTGTTGTAACATTTTTTAGCAATTTCTTCCGTGATGCTGCAACATTTAAATTCAAACAGTAAGTACGGATAGAAAACAATATGTTTCTAAAACACAGCTTTGAACGTGTCACCAACTGAGAAATCCTAATCTGAAATAGGCAAAATTAATAGAATATTGACCCCTCCCTTATAACATGGTTCGAGCTGATTTACCTGATGTCAGGTACTTTTTGAGGATGGGTGAAGCCTCTGTTTTGTCATCTCTGGTCTGATCAGAGTTTTCCAGTGCTCTAATGGTCAGAGGACAATGTGACGCTGGGGAGAAGAGAGGATATGACTGCTGGCCTTCTTCAATGGTGAACCCCATCACCTCCACCCGGCCGTACAGACAGGTCAGGTGGCACTTCCCACGGAAACACAGGGTCTGACGGAGAGGAAATGTAATGCTTAGTCAAAAAAATCTTAGTTGTTAGACCTTTACTTAATTTTCCAAAGCATACCTGATTCTTCTGCATGACGAGCACTGCGTGGTTTCGTCGATCATCTCTCTCTGCACAGTTATGGAGAGACCCTCCCTCCAGTCTCACTGGGATTATATGTTGTATTTCACCTGAGGTCTTAACCCCATTCCCATGAATAGACTGGGAGTACTTCTTCCATTCCATGGAGTCATTTGAATCATTGTCCATTTTAAACACTGAGCTTCCATTAGCCTGTGTGGGAGGTTTCTGAACTACAGACTGAGGGGTGTTTGTCTTGGCGTGAGAGACAGGCTTTGCTTTATTCTTTAATCTCTTGACGGAGGGCTTTTTCTTCTGAGACGCTTTGTGCACCACCGCCATTTTGGCCACGACAGGACTGGAGTTGAGCTCAGAGGAAGTGATGGGGGGCCGGCTCCGTTTGCCCCTCACATCCTTCCACTTCTGAGATTTAGCATGGCCCTTCACCTGTGTGGGTTTATGTGCCTTCATGATTCTGTGATCAACAACTACTCTTGTGGGGGCTGATTAAAACAAAAAGGGGGCGGGCTGCAAATAGAGAGAAAGAGACAATTAGCATCTGAAAGGACAGGTGTCACCACTACGTTGACTAGGGTCAAAATGAATAGCTGGAAATTAGCCTTCACTAAGTAACTCAGCAATAACCAATTGTGGAAGATGTTAGTTCTTACACTTAAATAAAGGTAGTACTATTAAAGTGTAGAAATAATGTAAAGTACTGCAAAAAAGAAAACAAATATCAAAGAAACATTTTACAGAATGGTCCGTTTCACAATAAATGTTATGTTATCTGATCAAAATTGTTGACGCAATAACGTGTATGTCACATTATTGTATATACGGAGTGCGAATATACTGCGAGGATCATTAATCAGAGGTGGAAGAAGTACTCAGATCGTGTACTTAAGTAAAAGTAGAAGTACCAGAGTGTAGGAATACTC
Organism: Pseudochaenichthys georgianus; assembly: GCF_902827115.2. Classification (NCBI taxonomy): domain Eukaryota; kingdom Metazoa; phylum Chordata; class Actinopteri; order Perciformes; family Channichthyidae; genus Pseudochaenichthys; species Pseudochaenichthys georgianus. The sequence continues at coordinate 5,965,446 of NC_047509.1, forward strand.
TGTAAAAGTCCTGCAATCAAAATGTTACTCAAGTAAAAGTAATAGAATCGAAATATACTTCTTGGAGTACCAAAAGTAAAAGTACTCATTATGCAGATTGGCCATGTTCACAATCATTAATATTATATGTTTTGATTATAATTACTGATTAATGTGTTTATCAAGGTGGAACTAGTTTTGATTACTTGATTTACTGCTCGGTAGAATGTGAATGTAATACAGGTACATCTAAAGTATTTTTAAAGTGTTTGTTCATTTATAATCTACATCAGGGGTCGGCAACCCCTGGCACCGTAACCAGTGGCACACGAGGAATAAGTGGAATAAGTGTGCAAAATATTTAAATTGTATTTTCGGATCCTGAACGAGACCGCCGCCAGAGCGCGTCTCCCCGTTACCTGCAGAAGGAAGCCATGCACGCAACGCACCGCCTAACTGCAGGTGACTTTCTGTCGCTTTCCTCCGTGGTGCTGATCGTTTCACCACGGAGGAAAGCACTTCACAAATTGCAGTACCCATAAGGCGCTGTACAAATGCCGCAGTTTTTGCGTGGCTGTGTATTTAGTTGAAAGCTGGCCATCTGTGTGTTGAACTTTCCTGTCGGTTCCCAGGCCGTAGTCGAGGAGGGCAGAAGCAACAAGCTTCAGCTTCAATAACCCATTTTAGCTTCAATGACTGGAGAGAGGCGAGCTCTTCTTGGGAGGCCGTTGCATTTATTTAGCTGTTCTTCTGTTTCACAAAATACATCACAGACCTCTGTTTTTCTGCTGCCTCGTTTCACTTCCTGAAACATACACACGCTCCCTCACTGTCGCTCTACCATCCACAAACACAAATGCACAAGCCACACCCCTCTCTCTCTCTCTCTCTCTCTCTGGCTGCGGCCACACGAGGACGAAAACGGCTGAACGCATAGGATTAACGCAAACAAGCTTCTGTCCACACGCAATAGTTATCCGGATAGTGTCTGTCCACACGAGACCGCTCCGTTTAGCTCCAACCGCTGGAGAAGCTGCAGTACATATGCCGAGCCTGTACGTGGCGCTGTAACTTCCTCCACAAAGGCAGCGAAGAAGCATGGTTGTCATGATTGCCCTTCTGTTTATTCTCCGCGGTGGGGGCCGAGGGAACCGGGCAGAGTTTTTCGCCAGTCAACGTGAATTAAAGTTTAAATCTTCCGGACACAATTATAAAAGTGCCGGTCAAAGGTCTTCTTTGTTATTTATTGAGCTTTAAAACAAGTGAATAACGACTCTATATAATATAATAATAAAATACACGGAGCCTCTCTTTTTCCTCCCTCTCTTCGGACAGCGCCAGTGTCTGTCTCATGCAGCAGCTGATCCAGTAATGAGTGACCCGGCCGACAGTAAAAATAAACATATTTATAACTAGTTTAGGGAGTTTGAGAGGTAATTAAAATAGCTAAGGGCGATGATCTGACTTGAAGTGTGTGTTTTGCTGCAGCGGGAGGAGCTGCAGGTGAGCAGAGCTGCGTGTCTCCGTCCTGTCAGATTAGATTTCACTCGCGTTTAGGTCCATATCGAGAGAAAGATCAATAATCTGAATTCAGGGTGCAGTTTACTTTGAAGCGGGGGTGAGCAGCAGAGGTGGGGAGAGGCGTGGCTATTGCCTCATCATTATTGCTGTAGATGTTGCACAAACAACTGTAGCATGGTCAATAGCGTCCGGAGCACGATAGCAACTCTGCGATCCGCCATTGTTGTTGTTGGTGGCAAAACACTTCAGCAATGGCGCGGGGTAAGCGGAGGTGAGCAGAAGAGGCGGGGCTATTGCGCAATCACTATCAGTGATCTGAAAATGTTCGGATAGGGCGTACACACGGAGCCGTTTGACCCCCCAGAGAGATGCGTATGCCTTTCTATCCACCTTGGGACCCGTTATCGTTTCCTCAGTCGTTTAGTGCCGTATTCGGTCGTCCTCGTGTGGCCGAACGGTCTATATGACACTAAAGTAAAAACACACTATTAACATCTGAATTGTAAAGAAGTAGAAGTACACAGTAACAACAAATGTAAATACTAAAGTACAGTAAAGTAAAGTACAAGTACCTCAAAATTGTGCTTAACTACAGTACTTGTGTTAATGTACCTAGTGTGGTGACACGTTATTGGACATAATTCACCTCTGTATTGTGTTGCCACACGGACCCTTTAGTGGGAACACCTGTAGCGTTAGCTTCTATTCCTGCTAGCTTGTCAAGCAGAGCAGTTGATGTGTTAACCTCTCTGTTATTAATGGCTAATAAAGATTGGAACTCTGTTCTTAATACACCGCTTCCGACTCCCTTTTCCTGGCACTACACTAGTTACTTTACACCACTGTCATTCATTTCTTATCTCATCCCACAATAAAATAGCATACTTTATTTGTTATTTAAAATTAAAAAGTGGCTAGTAACTTAACCATTTTCCTTTCAAATGTAGTAGAGTATAAAGTAAAAGAAAAATATTTAAAAACCTTATTCAACACATATTAGTTTGATTTTGCAGCAGTTCGATAGCAGTTGAATGCTAAGCTAACCACTGTAAGACGTAAAACGAGGTAGCAACATACGTATTATAATATACTTTAGTATATCAACATGTGGAGCAATATTCAAAAACACACATACAACATACGACAGTATAACTCGCTATTATACAATACATTTTAGAAACATTTAATACATTTCGTCTACCCATCACAGAACTGAAACAACTGACAGTTATGCTAACTGCTATCTGATCTTAATGCATTGAGGAGGTGAAAACTTACCCCCCAATTGTGTAAAGACAACGTAGAAATATGAAGTCGACCAGTTGTGATTTTACTAAATAGATAGCGTTCTTATTTAGGAAAAGTGAAGCCAAGGAAATGGCCAACTGTGCTGCAGCAGTGCTAACAAGCTAACTAACATGTGTGAGCCACAAACAGACCCCGCTTCCAGATGGTCGACTAAAGGCTAGCCCGGAGTTTCATTATTTACATTTAACTACGCAGAACTATTACATTTTATCTGAAATATGAATGAACTCAACAAAAAGAACGAAATTAATGTAGGCACAGATAATAATTATATGTGAGGCAATTACATCGTTACTTATGTGCTTGTAGATGTTTAATAATGGACAACAAGCATTTTTCCCGGAGTTAGGTCGCATAAAAAGCGTCACATCCTCTTCCTTCTGCAGCTTTTTAGGGGCCTACAAGAAACGAAAACAAGGTGCATGAAGCGGCTTTGCTACGTTTTGCAAACTATCTGCTGGGCAACACGAACCGGCTGCAGCTTCTCAGCAATATAGGAAATAAATCACGATTTTTTCATCCATACTGCAGAGGTGATGCAGCTGTCTGGTGCGTACCATGCTAAGGGAGCGTCTTTAAAAATGTGCTCGAAAATAAACGTCGAGCTGCGTAGGTAGCTAGGGGCTTGCAATCATTTTATTTTAGTCAGCCTCTAAAGCAGACATAGGATTATTCCAGGAAAGTATACGTGAGCAGCTTAAATTATATTTAAAAAATGTATATGCTATGTAGCTATCACTGAAATAAATGTAATTCAGTTCGCTTCATTTGTTAAAGTAGATAATTTAAGTGATTTCAATCCGTCTTAAATATGTAACACTTCAAAATGATGTTCTTTGTTTATGTAATTGTAAGTATTTGCAACATCATGGCTGTTAATTTATCCGAATAGGTATTGTCAACCTAAGGGTGTTTTTTTATTTGCATTCTGTGTATTTTGGATTTGCACCTTTGATATTTTTTAGTACTTTTTACATCAACATTGTATAATGATTTCCACCAATATAAATAATGTTATACCTCATTTTATAGTATTAAAGATCTGGAGGATCTACAGTTCAATATCATCAAATCTAGTTTTATCTGACAGTTTAGTCCAAGAACACCCAATGCCATTCAGTTTGTCTCACATAAGGCAAATAAAAGTAGCAAATCCTCACATTTGGAAACTGCATTTCATGCCTTGTTGGTTTAAAAAAAAAAAAAAATATTGGTTCAGTTGATTGACTGAATGATAAATCAAGTCATTTTCAAAGATAAAACACATGCATTTACAACACAACCATCATCAAATAGAGATAGGTAGACATACAGCTTATATTTACAGTCAAGTAGACGAGAAATATATATATTTACACATAACATGTACAACAACATACAACTTCTATATTAGATTTGAAATAATTTGTCATTTGAAAGAAACTTAATATGCAACTAAGTCAATGTTACCAAATGTGTTTTAATCCAAAACACACATTTATTTGAAATATGTGCCAGCAAACTGAATATCTTTGGGTTTTAAACTGGTAGCAAGATAAAATAAGGGATTTAAAGGCCATTGGTTTGACTCACTATTTTCCCCTTAAGCACAGATTAATAAACTAACTAGATGAATAACCCTGTTTAACTGAAATGTATGTTCAATGCTACACATACTACAATGCTAAGTTACTAATAACATGCAGTATGATGTCCCTGTTTCTCAGTCAGCAGTATCCCACAGTAAACAGAGGGATGCCTCCAGCAGAGAGCAGCCATGCCCAGCGCGTCCTCTCCTCCCTGAACCAGCAGAGGGCGGTGGGCAGGTTCTGTGATGCAGTGTTGAATGTGGGAGGGGGGGTGGTCTACCTGGCCCACCGCAGCATCCTGGCCTGCTTCAGTGACCTCTTCCAGCAGTCCAACTTGGCCGCTGCACCCTGCATGGAGTTCTGCCTGCAGGAGTGCCCCATAGACGGCCTGGAGCTGCTGCTGAACTTCCTCTACACCGGGGAGCTGAAGCTGGAGGCTGACAACCTGGAGAAGGTTCAGCATGCAGCCGCCAGCCTGGGCGTTCCTGAGGCTCTCTCCCTGTGTCAGCAGTTCAAGGAGAACCCTGCTGATTCCCAGCCATTGAAACGTAAAAGAGGCCGACCCAGGAAGTCCACATCCGGAGGTGGGAAGGAACTAAGTACATTTACTCAATCAGAATCAAAGCTTTTATTGTCATATGTACACAGTGTACTTATGACAATGCACATCTTAAGTCACAGGCTCCTCCCACAGTGCAACACAATAAAACAGATAATAGTGCAAGTACATACAATAAAATAGAAATTGTGCAGAATAGTCTTTATACAAGTAATTGGAATATTGATGAAACAGAAACAGGTTTATTGCCAAGTAGGTTTACGCATACAAGGGTGTTTCCTTGGTGCATACATGAACACAGTTAAAGAAGACACAAAGTAAGAACGAAAAAACGACAACAAAAAATGACATTAAAGCCTTTGAACCTTGAATCTTTAAATCTTGCATCTTTAGTATTTACATTTTCAGAATCCGAATCAGTATTCATCTTCTGTTCCTGCAGTAGGGAACTTTAAAGTGTCACAGCAAAAGTGGCATAGCAGGTAGAAAAGGCATGCAATTATAAGCTAACTTATTAAATATACAGTACAATTGCAAAGAAAAACGTCTGTATTTTATGCTTCTTTATGCTTCTACTCTACATTCAAAAGGGAAATCATGTAATTTTACTTCACTACATTTATTTAAAAGCTTTAGATACTTTTAACCGATTGTATCTCTAAAAATTAAAATAGTGGAGTAACAACTTAAAGGCGGGGTAGGTAATTCACTTCAGAAACACTTTTTGTTATATTCCATGGAATGCTCTTCACATCCCGATAGCAATGAATACATTAAATGCTTTGACAATAAATACATACAAAAAATGTCACCTGTGGAAGCCGTGGCGCTGTAAAAAGCACGACCAATCATCTGAGCCGGCCCGGCTAAAGTAGCTGGATGGCCTACCTGCCTGTCAGCCTTCCATCTGGGCACACATTTATCTCGTGCCCTCATTGGTCAGGTGTGCGTTCGTGTGTGTTGGAGGAGGGGCTCTGTGAGGAAGTCTGAAGGAAGGGGCAGATTTCTTTTCGGCTGCGTACTTTCAAATTCTAGCGCACTCGAGGTGGTTTCTCCATTCTTACCTACCCTACCTTTAAAAGGGTCAAATGATTTAACTATTTAACACAAAGTCAATCAGAACTGTGAAGCCTACACCAGTAAAATGCTACTTGATGCACCAATATTATCTAGAAATGTCACATGTATAAACAGGGGCGGACTGGGGGGGAAAAGTGGCCCGGGGATTAATTGACAGACAGGCCCACTTAATGCGCGGCATATATTTAGTGATTTTAATGTTAACAGATCATTGATGCAATAACATTTTGACCCAATTTGCCTGACTTGACACATGGAATAAAACATGGGCGTAGGAAGCATCCTCAATGTGGGTGAGACAATTTAACAGGGGGTATGGGCAGGTGGTGGACCTCACCTCCTCTAGGGGGGTCCGGGGGCAAGCTCCCCCGGGAAGATTTTTTTTTTTTTAAATGTTGAAGTTAAATGCATCAATCTGGTGCATTTTGAGAGCAAAATTAGGGACTAAATCTATGGCAGTCAGTCGGGGCTTGGACTGTGAGCCGTAGGGTCGCCGGTTCAAGTCCCCGACCAGACCTACATTTGGAGTGTGGACTTCTACTTAATTGGAGAGGTCCCAGTTCACCTCCTGCCCTGCCGTGGTGCCCTTGAGCAAGGCACCGGACATCCCCCTTCCCCCCTCACTCCCATTGCTCCACGGGCGCTGTACAATAGCTGCCCACTGCTCCTGGTACTCGACTCCTGGGACGAGGATGGGTTAAAAGCAGAGAACACATTTCACTGTGTGTGCTGTGTGCTCTGCATGTGTGACCATTAAAGAGGGTTTCAACCCTCCCAATTCTTCTTCTTCAACACCCATATAAAACAGAACTGTAAACAGATTAACTTTTTCTTTCAACATTTATTTGAACAGCAAGTGGAGCCAAAAGTGACTGCACCCAAAACAATAAACCTGCTAGCTAACTAGCCTAAACTCAATAACAGAATGTGGGCAACACGTTCTTCTCTACAGTCGCGCAACTTCTGAGTCAGACGTCACTTCCCTCTTTTCTATCCTACGGGTACAGCCGTACAGCCACTCCCCCTGAACCCTGTTTCCCTGCCAACCCCCTCCCCCTATGCAAGCCCCTCCCTCTGAACCCAAGGCTCGCTACAATACTGTATACACAAACTATACAAAAACGCCTTTACGCTTTGGAGCTTGTTTATCCATCTGTAAGCAGCTGCCAGCTAGGTCTCTCAGTCACTCACTCCTGATCGTTCACTGCGCAGTGACAGCTGCTACAGGCCTGATGTGTGAAATTGAAACTGATAGATAGAACAAAGGTGGCCTATCAACAGCCTATAGGCCAGAACACTTACAAATGTGGGCCGGTAGGATTTAGGCAAAAAAAAATATTTGTAATTTATTTAAATGTTTAATTTATTTTGTATTGGCCCTCCGGCCCACACACAGCACCGGCCCACCGGGGAAACTCCCGGTATTCCCAATGGCCAGTCCGCCCCTGTGTATAAATATATACACACATAAAAGGCAATTTTTCCGCAGAATGATTACTTTCACTTTTTATACTTTAACTACATTTCGCTGAAGATTCTTTTGTACTTCTTCTTCTTCTACCTCTGTCCACATCAGATACGATCCCCAATGTTCCAGTCAAAGAAGAGAACCTGCTCACAATCACAAAAGTTGAGTCCAGCTTTGATGCTACCACAGCTGATTTAAGCATGACCTCTGGAGCTGCTACCACCACCACTCGCTCTGGTCGTGTGGTGAAGGGCCCCCGGCGACTTGTGACCGATGACAGCCAAACCACTGATTTCACAGACCAGGAAAAAGGCGATGAAATGGCTCCACTTGGCCCCAACGAGGCAGAAAGTGGTGTCGATGCTGTGGAGAGCCAAAACCCAGATCAGCTGACTGGTGAAACTGAGGTAGAAGACATAAGTGTTGGCATATAATGATGATTTCTAAGCAAACATGGTGGGTATTATCTCCTTCGTCTTGTGCTATTTGCAGGTATCTGACTTGCAGATTGACTTAAATGACAACAGTGTTAACCAGGCGATGGAGGAAGTAGAAGAAGAAGAGGAAGAAGATGATGTGGGGGATTGTGAGGCGATCACTGAAGACACAGATGAAGAGTATGTTCCTGTCGAAGAGCCCGGTTCCTTATCCCCGTCCACTTCAACGGCACAGAAGCGCAAGGCTCAGAGTAAAACGGATAAAAGTGAGAATGGAGAGGCCGTGGAGGAAGACTCCAAGAAGGACTGTGTGCTGTGTCCCATCTGTAACAAATCCTTCAGGAGCAAATACTACCTTAAAGTCCACAACAGGTACACACCTTAGTTTTACTTCAAAATATTGTTATAGATTAGCGACTAATGGGTCTTTATCTGTAGGCGACACACAGGCGAGCGACCCTTTGGTTGCGCTAAATGTGGAAAGAGATACTTCAGGAAGGAGAATCTGTCGCTTCATGAGATGAAAGACTGTGCTAAAGTGCAGGTGAGTGTCTCCACATCTGTCCTAAATGTCAAGTTAGAATATAAAGAGTGTAACACCAGTGTTTGTGCTGTGTTTACATTACAGACGTACACCTGCGTGACATGCTCCTCCACGTTCAACGGGAAAGTAGAGCTGCGTTTGCACGTTGTGTCCCACACGGGGAATATGCCCCACAAGGTACAGGCTGACACAACAAAACAAGCATTTGAATAGAAATATATCACGTTTGAAATGAGCTTCAGTGATATGGTGTCATGTGTTCCAGTGTTCATCGTGTCCTGAACAGTTTATGCACAAGAAAAACTTGACGATTCACATGATGAAGGTCCATGGTCATCCCAAACCACATGCAGTGAGTCCTCTCATGTGTATTTGACTATCTGGTGATGTATCTACAGTAATAATGTTTTTTTTAGCTAAGCAAAGGTTTCCCACAGTTCGCCATATATTTTCAATGCAGAAAAACGCTTTAAGGCCGTAGTTTCATTCTGTTTGAACAATATTCTACTCTTCAGTGTTCCCAGTGCCCCAAAACCTTCCTAACTCGGACGGAGCTGCGCGTGCACGAAGCAGCCAAACATCGAGGGGAGAAGCCGTTTGTGTGTGAGGAGTGTGGCCATCGGGCGTCCAGTCGGAACGGCCTGCAGATGCATATCAAAGCCATTCACAGGTAGCTATTTCCTGATTTGAAAATTGGTTGCATTTGTGCAGATTGTCTGAGTCTGTTTTGTCTTGCTCTCCAGGAATGAGCGGCCTTTTGTATGTACCCTGTGTGGCCATGCATTCTCCCAGAAGAACAACCTGAACATGCATCTGCGTATACACAGCGGTGAGAGGCCTTACCAGTGCCATCTCTGTGGGAAGACCTTCAGGACTCAAGGTAAAGACCCTCCTCTTCCGTCTGCCGCCGTCTCCGTCGCTGTGAACACAACCAGATCGAATACATAGGTTCTCACACCAACAGACAACAAATCACATTATTTTAACCATATTGCTGCAACTCGAGTCACAATTGAAATGCACATATTTTTTGGATTCATTGGGACTAACACTTAAGCAGACTATTATATCTCTGTTGTCGTTTTTGAATAAACATCTACAAATCTGCCTACAATCATAGAACAAGACACTCTGTATAACCCCGGAACTTGCCGAGATTCATCACGTTTTAAGTTGTTTTCGGTATTAAAGTAATACGGTGGTAGTTCTCTGTACATCCATGAGCAAACAACAATATGTAATAGCTTATTCCGCATACTTTCAATTATGCCATTTAAATGGGCTTAAGTACTAGGCCCCAGTGTAACTCACTGAAACCCATGCATAGTCATACTTCCTGTTTACCTCCCCTATTTCATTTCATTTCATTTCAAACCTTTATTTAACGAGATTGGTCCCATTGAGATCATAGATCTCTTTTTCAAGGGAGACCTGCAGCATGTAGGTTCCACATGAAACATAAAACAATAAAGGACATTACATTTACAGGATACATTTACATAGCTATAGACATTTACAAGTGCCCATAGTATCAACGAGCATTTCATTTAGCCTAGCTTTAAAAACATGCAGAGGAATGAGATTGCTCAGATTATTCCAAGCAAGTGGAGCCAAGCCAAAGAACGATGGGACATGTAGTTCAAACATGTTGTGCATGATTGTCCTTTTAAAACCTATTATGTGTGTCATAATAGGTTTGAAACAGAAACTGAAATCTGTTCACATTAAAAAAAAAAAAATGTTGCAATCATTGTTATTTCTTGAGATCACGGAGATTTAGAGAAATTAAAGATTGGGAGTAATGCATTTGAAAACCCACTGAATTAGATTAATATAGATATATTAATAATTAGATTTATCCAACTACTGAAAGCAGTCTTCTTGAACACACTACAAATATTTAAATAGATTTTTTGTTTCATGTTTGAATCTGTCTTTCTACTCCCAGCCAGTCTGGATAAACACCAGCGGACACACACTGGCGAGCGTCCGTTCAGCTGTGATGTGTGTGAGCAGCGGTTCACAGAGAAAGGCGCGCTCGTCCGTCACAAGGCCAGCAAACACGAGGAGGGTCGACCCCACTGCTGTCAAATCTGTGGCAAGACCTTCAAAGGTGCCATAAAAAACCTATAAATCAGTCAACCATGTACCCTGAGGAGCCTTGAAAACTCACTTAATGTTATTTATTGCTTTTCACACAGCGAGGGAGCAGCTGCGTGTTCACCTGCGTCGCCACAAGGGCATGAGGAAATTCGAGTGCATCGACTGCGGCTACAAGTTCACTCGCCAGGTGAGCTGGTTATTGATTTAGTTTCACCATAAATGATTAGCAGAGGATGGTTTCGATCCATCGACCTCTGGGTTATGGGCCCAGCACGCTTCCGCTGCGCCACTCTGCTGCCACCTCAGATGGGACTCGAACCCACAATCCCTGGCTTAGGAGGCCAGTGCCTTATCCATTGGGCCACTGAGGCTTGTGCTGCTGTAGGGGGAGCCAGTGTGGACACATTGTCCCCGGTGGTATTCACATGCTAATCCTTTCTGAATGACTCTTCTCTAGAAAGGGACGGTAGCCTTTGTGTTCAGTTCGGGGGAGTTCCTGAATGTGTTAAAGGAAGCGTGGTGCTGTTCATGTGTGCAACACTGCAGGATAAGGGTTTGGTCTTTAAGGTACAAAAACAAATACTCTAATCGATATCGCTCTAATTTTGTTTTAAGAATTTTTTGTTAATGGAAAAAGTATGATGTTTGTCTGAATCAAAGAATCCTGATTTATTAAGAAAAAAGGAAACAAATACAGCATAATAAGAGATTAGATAAGATGGTACTTTATTGATCCCAATTTGGGAGATTGTTTTTGATGCAGCATAAAAGACAAGGCATTTTACAATAAAACAAGAATAGAAATAAAATAGAAAATATACATGTAGATATTTTAGACATAAATATGACATATGGAATATTAAATATAGAATATTGAGCAGATAGCGTATCTGATTCTGCCGTGGAGAGAAATAAATATTATTTTAGAACAGACGACCTTACAACAATTTCTAATGAACTCAAATCTATCCATTCAACTTAGTTTTATGTCATATCTTTTCATTTTTGCAATTTTTATTAATTAATTCAGACATTTTTCGAACAAAAACATGCTACCTGGGTGTCTGGTAAAAGCCGTTTCAAACTTTAAATGCTATTATAATTTGATATACGTATTTATTAATTAATAAAGTGAACATTTTAGTTAGTTTACTTTCTAAGAAAAACTCAAACTTTAATAAAAATAATGTTTAAATGGCTTGTTTTGTACATTTAACAGTCCAATACCCCCTGTTTATAAAATGTTCTGTTTACAAAGGACAGAGAAGTAGCAAATTGTTTAATAACAAATAAGCCAAAAGAAAAATTCAAAATAAAGTATTAAAAAACTTTGGTGATTTTATTGAATTGTTGACACATTTTAACCTTTACACGTTTGCCCTTCCAGGCACACTTGCGACGTCACACTCAAATCCACAAACGCACGGAGAACTACAACCCCCGGCAGAGGAAGCTGAGGAACCTGGTGGTGCAGGACGTGGAGGGGAGTCCTGGTGAGAGCGAAGCTGCGAGAGACGAGGAAGACCCTCTGATGGCCGGGAAGACCAATTACAACCCAGAGGCAACCGCTGACGTCCAGGAACCCACACACCCAGAGCCAGGAGCCCTCGTAGTGGGGGTGGGGATGGAGTCGAGCGTCCCTGTGATGGAGGAGGCGTCCAATCAGAACCTGGGACACGTCGGGGCGGCGGAGAGCTTCTCTGTGCCAGAAGTGTTGCAGCAAACACAGCTGGACACCGAGGCGTTGGAGTCCACGATAAATGCAGAGAACGCTTGAGAACACGCCCCTCAGAGTTGAAGTCACTGTGAAGACCATTCCCTAATGAGAACCAGATGTGTTTTAAGGACATCTACCAATCCAAAGATATTTTTGGTGAATTAGCTGCATGCTTGTGAAGGCTGCTTGAATGTGAAATGATATTGTTTTTGTGTTGCTTCCTTCCATCGATGTGCCGGTACTGCAGCTAGGTCAGTAATAAATGCTCTTCAGTGGCGGGCTGTTTCGATATCAACGTTATTTGGAATTAAGACACTACACAGGTTATTGTTTTATGTTAAAATACACAGCTTTATAAGTGAAGGCATTAGCGTACTCCTATTTATAAAAATATTGTCCCACTCAGCTGCAACTACTATCCACTGTTTATAAGAAATATATTAGCAACATGCTAATCAAATGTGACTGGGCTAATGAACTCTCCTGTCTGCAGTTCAATGTATGCACGGTACGCTAGGTTAGGAATATACTGTATTTACAAACTTGTGTGAAAACTAAGAAAACAATACCATAAAACATGAAACTAAACTACATGAGAACAAATTGAGATTATTTTGCACTTCCAGTTACCAACCACCCATCACTAACGCGTTACTTTTGTTGTTGCAACTGATAGGCGGGGACATCTAAGCAACCACAGCACAAATATATCCATGAATAAAAATACAAAACCACAAAAAAATACAAATCTTTAAATAAAATTCTTCATGCACATTCTACTTCTGGTTGTAAAGCTTAGGTCAAGGGTCAGGACGGAGATGTCTAAATATTCCTCAATGGTATATCAACCGAATACAAGTCATTCAAACAATGCAGCCGTCCTGACATCCTACAATAGTGACAAAAGATGACTCAGTACAACTCTGAGTACAATATATCTCAACCCTTCATGTGAAGCCATAAGGCTGTTTCGTAATACGTATCAATTGTGATTGTCGTTTTTGGAATGTAAACTGATCGTTGCTGCTTCTGAACAAATAGTTGGCTCTTGCTCCGGGCCAATTGTAAAAGGAGAACATTGGTTTAGCATTGTGGCGCTGTAACTGACAGACTCTTGTTAGAAAAAGGAACAAGAGATATTTTTACCTAGAGATATAGTTAATAACTATATATAGTTAGATGCGTTTTTGGTTTGCTTATCTGCTTGGAAGGGACAGACTACAGGCCCTGGTTTTAGTGAAACTTTGGAAGTGGGAAGGAGGGGCCGTGGAAGAAAATATAACATTTTGGAAATCACCCAGCGGATACACACATTCTTTTTTTAACTTAAAGAAAGAGCCATGGCAATTTCCTTCTTTCCTCAAATGTGTTGCCTACATTTCCCACAATGCAACTGCCAACAGTACTTTTGTATCAATGTAGTTAGACAAAACAAGTCTAAGAAACCCCACAGCGCTGCTACATGAGGGGGATCAGTCTTTAAATGCAACAGGGATCTGGGTCCGATCAGTGCGCTGGGTTCACGTCCTGGTTCTGGTTCTGGTTGAGATTGTTGTTGAGGTTTTGCAGCGCTAGGTGCCGGTGGTGCCGGTGCAGGTGGATGGCGTTCGACTCGGGGATTTCGGCGGGTGCGAACGCGCCGCTGACCTGCGGCATGAACTGTCGGAAGATGCTGACGCTGCCGTGCCAGAAGGTGGGCTGCGGCAGGCGCCCGGCCGGGGTCCAGCAGCGCGTCGTCGGGTCGAACGTCTCCACCACGTCCGACAGCTCGAACGTGTTGTCGTAACCCCCGGAGACGTACAGTTTACCGCCCAGCGCCGACACACTGCCTCCTACATGGACCTGGATGAAAGACACAAGATTGAGAAAAAGAAAATGGAGCCCCAACAAATATGCTGGATTTAGTAATTGAATTCATAAATATATAATACATGTAGTTCTTTATATATGGAGCCCCAAAATGAAGCTTTCCATTAAAACACACACAAGCTGTCTAATAATCACAGTACAGGACATGAATAGACACATCTCATTATCATATGGAATGTTAATAAATGTATGATTAAATACAATCTAAAACTAAAAAGTTGAAATGTTAAAAAAAAAAAAAGTCTAAATAAATTAAGATTTTAACAAATGATTTGTGGTAGGAAAATATTTCTTTAAATATTAAAAAAAAAAAATAGATAATTATTTTCTCTATTTTAATAATTCAACTACAAGTATAATTTGTCTATTTATTGAGCATATTCAGAATCAGAAACAGGTTTATCACCAGGTAGGTTTACACGTACGAAGAATTTGACTTGTCATGGTGCATACATAAAAAATAACATTAAAGAATATTAAAAATAATTAAAAATATAGTAAAATATAGCAGTCTCTACATAGAAATAGAATGGAATAAAATTGAATAGAATTCCATTGAATAATATGATCACATTTGACTGCCTTGTGTCAACTTTGGGGCTAATAGGTTCATGTTGTAAGGGGCAGTCAGTCATATTTTACATTAACAAAGCTTCGAAGTAATAATAGAGATTCAGAAGGCCGTACTGTATTTAGAAAGCTAAATAAACCCGTGACAAGCGGCAGTCGTTCGTGTATTTATGATCATATTTGAATTGACTGCAGTGTCGTTGACCCCTGATTACGGGTCAGAGCTATTAGAGAGCTAACAGGCTAGTTTTAAAGCATGCTAGGGTCGAATGTGAAATACAAACCTGCGTCATCGGACTAATTTTGTCCCACTCGTTCTTTTGAGGATTATAAACATCCACCTCGGCCGAGTCATCCCTGCAAATAGAAACACACCATGGTCAGAGCAGTCATTACTCAGATGTAGACACGCGAACTTCACTGAGGATCGCAACAACAATTTAGGATGGGCCAATGTTTCTTTAGTGAGATGGAGTAATAATGTAACTGTTTTTTTACTCAGAGCCTTTGAATGGTCACTTCTATAACATGAGTAGGATATTTTGTACGGTCATTTTGTATTTAACAAATCACCACATCTTCTATTTCAATAAGCCTTTTTTTGGTCATTTCTCACGGCGGGAAACTGGGCCGTTAGCGCACCCATGTGGTAGAACACCAGAATGAGTGTTCAATAGTTAATATTAGGGAGGCACGATATTGGTTTTTTGAAACCGATACTGATAACTTCCTGCTTCTCAAGACCGATACCCGATAATAATTTAATATATATATATTATCGGGCCGATAATTATCGTGCACCACTAGTTAATATAGTCCACATGCTATTTTTTTTTAAAGCATTTACGAGAAGTGAAAGTACTCAGAGCCTTAACGTAAGTTCTAAAGTGGGAATATAACAATGTTAAAAGGAAACAATTTAAATCGACAAACAACTATTTTCATCTTTAGCAGTTTCACGCTAACTGATTTATTAGTTTGTGAATGTTGTTTTTCTTTAATCTTCTTGGTAATAAAGTAACTGGTAACAAAAGTAATCAAATTGATTGGTGAAGAAGAAGCAGCAAAAAGTGGAAAACATGCACACGAGTACAACTACCTCAAATGTATTTAGATCTGTCCTGGAATAAATAAACTTCGATCATTCTTGATTATCAATATCTGGTCTACAGTTTTAAAGAGGACACAACGCATTTATCCTCCCATGAACACTTCAAATAACCAGTTTACTCTGAACCTACTAAGTTCAAACGTGTAACTGAACACTTCCCTCCTCACCTGATGAAGTAGATGAGGCTTTTGAGCGTCACAGTTTTGGGAGTGAAGGACCAGGGGGGCATCTGCCCGCAGCTGACCAGGGTCCAGCGGTTGGACTCAGCGTCGTAGCTCTGGATGGCCATGGTCTCGTCCCCGGTGAGCGAGCCGATGGCGTACAGCCGCCCGCTGCAGGTGGTGGTGGAGCAGTTGTCCATGGGGTGCAGCATGGGGGGCAGGGCCTCCCAGCAGTCCAGAGCGTGGTCGTAGCGCTCCGTGCTGTCGGACGCCACCACGTACAGCTGGCCCTTCACCACCACGGAGCTGTGGTACTCCCTCGGCTTCAGCATGGGCGCCGCCTCCGTCCACTCGTTCACGCTCGACTTGTAGCGCCACACGCCGTCGTAGAGGCGCGAGCCATCAGAGCCGCCTGGAGGACACGGACATGGTTAATATGCACCGGGGATTCCTCATTTTCTGCTGCGTCATGGTGCATACAAGATTACAATAATAATACATTGGATTTATATAGCGCTTTTCCTAATGCTCAAAGACGCTTTACATAAAATCAGAAACAGTACAACGAAAACAAAAAACAAAACATAAACAGTACTCCTAATGCAAGTGTGAGTAAAGTGTGTGTGTGTGGGGGGGGGGGGGGGGGGGTTGTTGATCAGAGTCTGAAAGCTAGAGTATTCGAGTATTCCAAATCCTCCAATTTAATTATTACAGTTTTATTTTATATTGTATGTGAAGCACAACGTACCATGCTGTTATAGTAACGCTCTGTATCAGCCTTTGAAACTGAAACCATTTTGGGAAGAAAAAAAGAAATGAAATTATAATCATAATGTATCATAAACGTGTGACGATTAGTCGACTAATCGCCTTAATTGAGGGCAGCCCTAAAGTTCTCAAATACGAACATTACACATTCACAAAACGGCCGGTGGAGGTGGCAGATACAGTGTACAATCAAATGAATAGGAATGTAAATAAACACAGGTCGGTATACAGGGATAACAAAGTACATAAATCCTCAAGACATCTGAAAGACCCCCCCCCCCGGTCGTTGGTTTTAATGATCAATACCAACATTCTGTTTCAAAAACTCCATGAAAACTGCCAGCTTTCCTTTAAGTAATGTCTGTTAGGTTTTCTAAAGCAACACATGCCGACAGATCCTTAATGTGGGGGAAACCTCTGAAGCAATTGGAGTCAGGACTCGGAGAGACGATGAGAGCTGGAGCTTTGATGTCAAACACTTGACGGTTTATTTGGAGCGTCGGCCGGAGAATTCACACGACATGTCACGGGCCACGAGTTGACCACACGGTTGAGATGCCACAATCAATTCTGATGACCCCTCCTGTAGCTCCAGGTTTTAACTAGTTCAGAGTGTAAACATCAACATTCTTCAACAGCGAGACCCTGAATCTAACTAGAGCCCTCGTCCATAGGAAAGAACGTGCGCCAGCGGCCTCTAGATGTCCCTGAACAATAAACTATCTCATGTCAGCTTGTGCTCGGTCATAGACTGGCAACAACAATGCGCCCAAGCTGCCCCTCCTTAAGAGAGATAGCAGCAATACCCAAGGCCGTGGACCTAGGCCAAGAAAAAGGAGAAAATGATGAACTGTGTCAAAGATTGAATACCTAAGCAAATGATTCCACAACACTTAATATAGTTATTCATATTTGGTTTGTTCACATTTTACGGACATGGCTAATAGGCACCGGGGGATGTCTCACTTTTTTCTGCATCATGGTGCATAAAAGATGATATTATACGGCAAAGGGAAAAGCTGATTATTCCCATTCCTCCAGGTAATAGGATGTCAGGCTGTGTCTGCTTTCCTCAGGGTATTTGAATACAAATTAAATCCCCTCCACAGGAAATGTAAGACCGTTCTACTCCTTCTGAATAAACATTAGGGTTGGGCAATATGTTTGAAAATTACAATATTATTATGGATATTTTTTACAGTATTTGTATAAATCTCCATATTATACATATAATGGCAAATGTAAAATCCCCAGAAATGATCGAAATGTTAAGTCCAATGAGCGGCGTCCCACTATTTGCCTGCATGCATTACATGAAACAAAAAAACCTGTTTAATACAAACTTAAATGAAAGAAACTCCTCAAAAAAAGTTTGGAATCGTTATTTCAGTCGATTATTCCTCCCCTTTAATAATACCAATTGGTATTGTATTTTATATCGTTGGAAAGCCTGATAAGTCACCTTTACAACGAGGTACAACTTGTAAGGATCGTGCATTCGTGGAATGAGCGGCCCAAAATAATTTGCCAAAATCCCCTGCAATATTCTTCTGTTGGTATTCACTCTCGTTTTGAGCTTCAAGTGCTGGCAGGTGTATGCCAGTCACAGGTGTGTGACTGACACCTGATCACAGGCACAACCGTACCACAGACTCTGATCAGACGGTGAGGAACAGACTGCACATGGCCGGTCTTCGTGCTTATAAGGCTGCCCTTCACCGTCAGGCCCGTTTGCGCTGGTGTCGGCAGCACCGACAGTGGAACCTAAGAATGTGGGGGAACGTCATCTCCCATCTCTCTCACAGGCAAAACAGAACGTGTCGTCATTGAAGGCAATCTCAATGCAGTGAGATATCGGAATGAGATTCTGGAGCCAGTGGCGATCCCATATCTCCAGAATCTGGGACCTAACTCCATCCTGCAGGATGACAACGCTCGCCCCCACAGAGCCAGGATCATCACAGAGTACTTCCAGAATTTGGGAGTGGAGAGGATGGAACGGCCTGCCGTGATTCCAGACCTCAAACCAACACTTGTGGGATCAGCTTGGGCGTGCTGTACGTGCCAGAGGGACCAACGCAACCATGTTGCTGACTTGCGACAAATCCTGGTTGAGGAATGGGATGCCAGTGTGTGACCAGCATGAGGAGCCAAGATGTTGTAAAAAGTGTAAAAATGGCCAATATGTGTTGTTGTTTCCTTATTACTGTGGGAGAGTGCAATCATCCAATCCAACAAGCATCTCAAAACGAGAGTGAATACCAACAGAAGAATATTGCAGGGGATTTTGGCAAATTATTTTGGGCCGCTACCCACACGGTTAGCTGTGTTGCTCATTCCACGAATGCACGATCCTTACAAGTTGTACCTCGTTGTAGAGGTGACTAATCAGGCTTTCCAACGATATAAAATACAATACCAATTGGTATTATAAGGGGAAGAATAATCGACCGAAATAACGTTTCCAAAATTAATTTGTCAAATGTTAAAGTAATATGCAATTCAACGACTCAAAGTCAAGTTCAACGACTGAAAACAGAAATATCCAAGTACAGTAAATGGGCATCTACCGTAGGTATCATCTCAAAACTTGAAACCTAAAAAAAAGCCTGATGTACCTTCATATTTGACATATAAATCTATTATATATAATACAATAGAATAGAATAATGCTAAGCCACCATGTGCTGCTGTTATCACAGAAGTGAGCTTACAGTGTTATATTAGTTTTAAACAGGAGACATATCCCCGATTGAAAGTCTGGGGTTATCCCTCAACGATGAAGATGATGAAGATATTAACCGTACTGCTGTCCTGGCAGCACACCGTGTCCTGCTTACCTTTACTTTGTTCACACAGACACAGAGACCCACTGGCCAAAGAGCCTGCCGTTTATTTATAAGCCCAACGGCCATTTCGTGAGATGAAGGAGCGGAGATGGAAATCGACAGCGTTCACGCTACAGCGACTCTGACACACACACTCTGTTTCCACTGCAGGCTGTCTGTGGACTGATCTTTTGGAATTGGGACACCAGATAAAGAAATCTAACTAAAAGATGGATTACATTATCATCTGTGCTACTGTACATATACAGTCTGTACAGTCTCTGTAATCTATATGGATTTCCTCAATAAGGATATGTATCAAACTAATGTGTTTTCTCAAGTCTGTAGAAAATGAAAGACTTGTAGGGCGGCATATCTCTGCAGCTCCATTCAAAATGATAACCGTTAACATATATATTGTTCTCCCTCGGACTTATTCATAATGGGATTACGATAATGGTTAATGCAGTCCTAAAAGAAAGGTGTTTGGATGACTCACCTGTGACATACATATCGTTTCCGAGGGCTGCTATGCTGTAGCCTCCTCCCAGGTGGTCGGGGAACTCCGCCAGGTACCTCCACTGTCCGGTCTGCGGGTTGTAGCAGTCCACCGTGACCAGCTCGTCACAGTCCTGGTCGCACCCCCCCACCACCACCAGGATCTCTGCGAGCCCCGTGGACGCCCGCGGACGCATCCTGTGGCAGGGCCGGTCGTGGCGGTCGTACTCACAGGACTGGAAGCTGCGAGCCTCGTTCACCATGCGCAGGCAGGTGGGCGACAGGTAGACCAGCGGGTCGCTCTCCACGTGGGCCAGCAGGAAGAACCTCCGGACGAAGGGCAGGCGGATCTGCTGGAGCAGCTCGGGCCAGTAGTGCAGCCTCCTCTTCATGTCGGCCTTCACCCAGTGCACCGCGATCTGATACACCGCCTCCTCCTTGTTCACGCAAAGCTCATCATCCGACATAAACTCCAGGAGGCGCTTCCAAGGCAACCGCTCAAAGTCCAGCCCTTTGGCCAGCTCCATTATGTTTTTGAGGCCAAAGCGGCGAGCGCTGGTGGCCAGCTCTCTGCAGGCGAACGCCTCGGCAAAGTCCTGGATGTCTAAGCAGTTGGTGACGTCCAGCCGCTGCTCCAGGAACGCACAGCAGGCGTCTTTGACCGAGGGGAACTGAAACAGGTCGGCCGTCTTCAGCAGGACGTCCACGTTATCCTGAGTGACGGTGACCCTCCCCGTGTAGCAGAAGTCCACCAGAAGGCCTAAGAGCTCCGCTGACACCTCGTGAAGAACGACTCGGTCCATAGCGCTCTCCTTCAGAGTTCCTGCGAACATCGCTCTGAAGTAAGTGCTGGCGGCGGCCAACACTGTGCGGTGACAGTGGAACTCGCGGCCCTCAGCACACAAAGTCACATCGAAAAACTTTCGCTCTGCACGGAGTTCATGGATCCCCCGCAGCAGGTTGAAGGCGTGGGACGTGTCGAAAAAAGGAAGGGTGGACGGTTGGGTCTGCAACACTGGCTTCTCCATGGCTCCTCTCTCTGGTGTCTCAGTCTCTGGTGGTTGTGGTCAGAATGATGATTTAATCTAAAAACAGATAAACACCAGATAAGATCGATAAATATGCTGATTGTTTTTGTTCATCAAGAAATGATTCGTCTACGTGATATCAAAACATTTGTGAAAAAAACGCATCATTTTCGAAAAGGACGACTTCTCAAATGACTTGTTATTACAAGAAAACGCCAAAAACCCAAACTTCTTTTATTCGACAACCCTTAAGACCAAGAAAAACAGCAAATCCTCACAATTGAGGAACTGGAAGTCTGGATTGTTGTCATTGCTACTTAAAAATGTACAAAGGATTTGAGGATTATCAAAGCAGTTGACGATTACTTTTCCGACGCTTGACGATTCACTTAACTGTTATATAGTGGCAGCACTTACACCATGTAAGCTGTACGAGTCAAACACAAATGTATACATTACACAGTGGTCTTTAATGGTAAGGGAATAGAGAAATAGTTATTATAATGTTCAACAACTAATCATTAAGTATCAATATAAAAAAACAAAGATCAAAAACAGAGAACTTACATTTCTACAACCTCATTTCCTTCAGTGGTTACTTTAAGAATGTATACAACCAAACATGTGGTAGGCAATGTAACAGACCACTGACAGAAACACATTAGGAACTTCTGAAACCCTAAATCGTGTTATTTCCTACCTGATGAGCCCCTCCAGGCACGTTTGTCTAGAAACTACGATAGCGAAGCTCAGCGCGACTCTGGATCTGAATCTCACCGTGTTTTAGATACAGAGCTCGCTTGTGCTCAGGAGCTATAAATACACCGGCAGTGTCCATTTCCAGGCATGAGTGGGAGGGATTTGGGGAGAACACCTAACATGCTGGGGGCTGAGAGTGTAACCCCCCCCCCACCCCCCACTGGTATGTCTCTGTGGTGACTAAGTAAGTGAGAGGAGCCAGCTGAGCAACGCAACAAAACAAAAAGCTTCCTGTCACAATATTCTTTCAGGTTACCCACGAACTCGCAGTGCAGAGGAGATGCTCCGACCACAGCTGACAAACACGGTTACAACTGTACTCTGATTCGGCCCCTAGTTTATTTGTTGTTTTGTTTGTCTGATTGTTTTGTTTTGACTGTTTTTAGTTTACTCCTGTTTTTCTGTAAAGCGAACTTGGGTCCCCTGAAAGCCGCTATATAAATCCAAGTTATTATTATTAAGATAAGACTGTAAGATAAGAAACTGTGAATATCACAACTATTCAAAATAAGTCATAGACTTACATTAAAGTGGACCTATGCTATATTTGAAACATATATTGTAGGGCCATACCTTTATAAAACATGTCTGTGACATTTTTTTCAAAATACCAAACAGATCATGCATTTTAGCCATGCCTCATTTATACATACTTCCGCCCCATAGGACCTTATTTCGGAAAAAGTATGTATTGAAGTCAATGGAGAGAGAAATATCATCTTTCGATCCCGTTTGAATTGTGCCATGAATTACACATATGATGTTTGTCAATCTTAAAAAATAATGTCCATGTCAAAAAAGTCACAGTTTGTCGTAAAACCGTTGAAATATAAGACTATGAAAAATACGCAACTAGAAAGACTACAAATCCCAGAATCCCGGACCTGCATGCTGGCTCTTACGGAACCGACTAACTCCCCTTGTGTGTATGTACAGCTCTCAACATGCCCAGACTTGGAGTAATTTTCACCTCTTTTAATATTTTTCTCCTCATTCTGATAGAAAGAAGTGAGATGTGCCAACGTGACGGCCATCTTGGTGTGTGGTGCGAGATGGGAGATGTAGTTCATTGAGTGTTTCACACAAAAAAAAGTGTTACTTCACAGTTTTACCACACATTTTTTTTTTTTTGACTTGCAAAATTATCTTGTAAATTGACAAACATCATATGTGTAATTCGTGGCACAATCTAAACGGGATCGAAAGATAATCTTTCTCTCTCCATTGACTTCAATACATGCCTTTTCCGAAATAAGGTCCCATGGAAGTGCCCCGGAAAGGGAGGGACTTCGCCTCTCTGTTTTTGCAAGGGCTGATTCTGCTTGTGTGGCAGACTACAGCGCCACTTACAGGCCTGGCATATGTACTACAGCGTCTCCAGCGCTTTCGAGCGGTCTCTCATTCCCCTGATAGGTGGAGAGTTGCTCATATAGGCGGAGCACCCCTTTTCTGACGTCAGAAAAATTCAAATAATAATCAGCTCCATTGCAGCCCCGTTTTTAGAGACTTGGGTATGGAGGAAAAGAGAGAGGGTTGTGTTTCCTGACACTTGGTGAGTTCCCTGACACACCGGGGACACGGATTCATGTATAAAAGACGTACAAAAGTGCATTTTGCATGATAGGTCCCCTTTAAGTTGGCTACATGCCAACCCATGCCACATGCCAACATCACAAAAGGATGACTTTTGTGGAAGCTAAACTTTAAACAATAAGACAAAAACTAACTACGTAATTAGAATTGGGTAATATGGAGAAAACCGATTATTAGGGATGCACGATATTGGGTTTTTGATACCGATACCGATAACTTTCTGCTTCTCAAGACCGATAACAAAAAAATAATTACGCCACTAATTATTTTAACGCATGTGTATTTTTTTCCCTCATCCGCCCCGTAGTTTCAGAGCGCATCGAGTTTAAAATACCATCTACAAACTGATGCTGACAGCCCGCTCCTGCCGCCCGTTTGTGGCAGACCACACTTCCACGCTCACCGGCAGGCACCGACTGGCCATCGGGAGGACCGGGAGGGTGTGTGTATGTGTGGCCCGAGCGAGCAAGAGAGACCTTACGTGCATTGTTGTTGTTAGCATCTGGTGCTAGCTATCTGCGCTAACGGATATAAGGAGCTGTTTAAATGAAAACAGAGGAGCGACATTTCGCCACAACTGCGCCGAGCACTTGACTTGATGCAGGAAGCCAGACAGCGGGACATTGTACGAAAAGTCAGCACACTCAGCTCTGATACATGAACATGATTGCAGCTTCCAGGCAGCTCCGGTTCGAGCATATGCCTTGAGTTGCACATAGCTCCAACGCACGCACGCACGCACGCCGAGTGAAAAACAAGCGCCCCTCATCCCAATCCACCCACACCGCAGTACTTGTTTCTTTTTTTTAATCCAAAAAATATATTGTATATTATCGGGGCTATTAATACTGGTATCGGGTTTATCGGGATGACGTCATAATTCCTAATATCGGACCGATAATTATCGGGCCGATAATTATCGTGCATCCCTACCGATTATAACAATCACTTTTATCAAATGTCAATATCAATATTGTGACGATGTTGTAGGGTTAACCATTGATGCTTTCACATAAATCACTACAATTTTTGAAAATGTTAAGAAATAATGATAGCTAATATGGATATAATGACTTAGCGGGAATAAGCTAATATTAAAACAACTACAACAGTTCAGATAATGACATTACTTAACTGTTATATAGTCTTAACAACCAGGGAAAGACAACAATCATGCAATATTATGATATCTAGCCTCAGTTCACGATATTGATTTAATATCAATTTACTGCCCATCCCTCCAAGTAATTGTCAAAGCACCGAGCAAGATTGAAATGCAACACTAACTGCGCAGCCAAGCAAATAGTGGTTCCTGCCATATTTGCACATATTTAAATCCGGTAAGAGATGTATATTTAAGGCAAAGACTTGCAAATGAGCCTAAATGCAAAATCTGTCCATGCAGATACACAGCATACACACCATAATGACAAACACACTGACTCACAAGCTGAAAAGAATAGCAGACACACGCTGTCGCAGATGGTAAATATAACATACAGTAGAAGAATCAACAAAAACACTTGAACAAGCAAGACCCAAGTTCCCACTGCCGGAGTATCAACCCGCATCAAAGGCTCATCTTGGATTATTATTGGAGATGACCATTCTTTTCCTAAAATACACAGGTATCTCCTTACAGAGATTAGTTTAAAGGTTGTAATAAAGCTCCTGTCCTCTGCCCAAAGAACTCAGCACACATTGCTCACATGGGTTCAACAATGCAGCGGAGTACAGTGCAGATACCGCAGAGGTATCTGCTCTCCTGAAGGGCAGACGGGCCGCAGTCACAAGCCTGGAAAAACAACTAACTTCTGTGTAAGTGATTGCTTTTAACGTACGTGGGAGGGGGTAATGACATTTCCCTACATAGTACCCTTTCATTCAGTCATGTATTCAATGTCTTCCTCCCACTGGCCTCTGTAACAAAGACTGAAAGACTGGAGCAATAATTATAACATCTGGTCTCCATCTTCATGTTTAAGCAGTTATCTTTTCCTGCACATTCACACCCAGATGAAGCTTAGCTAAACGCTCCAACAGTCGCAAGTACTGAGCAACTTCCAATCGATGTGTTTACCAGCCAGACACAAGAATAGCGTGCAGAGATTTATGCTCTCGGATGAAGGAGAGATGAGAGGGAGGGAAATAGTCGAGGTGTGGAAACAATGTCCCTGCTATGAGAGACGAGGACATAGCGATCAGTGTGACAGACAGCATATGACATACACAGCTATAAGGGGAAAAGGGACCCTATGGCGCGTTTCATCTCGACTCTATCAGTACAAGCTGGGCTACACTCATGACCAGCAGGTATATGTTCAGGACAACAAGACTCAGGGGAATAAAATGCTGTTAGTCAGAGGACTTTAGTAACATCCTGAAGGGAGGGAGGGGAATGTTATTTTATATTCCCTGAAATGGTTGCAGAGGGGGTCTATTCCTGTATTTTGTAGCCTTTATTTAACCAGGTGACAATCCCATTGAGATCAACGATGTCTTTTTCAAGGGAGACCGGCAACACATTGGTTACACATACAAACAACAGAAAACAAAAAGGACATCAATACAACATAATTACAGGGGTATACATTAGCAAACTATTCACAATGATAAATATTCATATTTGGGAGCCATGTTACTAGTTTATTGGTAGACAAGCAAATGATGAGAAGTGCTGTTACAGGGCGTATGCAGGGATCCTGAGGTCAGATGTAAGACCTTTTTTAAGACCCTTTCCATACATTTTAAGACCTCATTGCCACTTGGAGTTCTAACCGGTTACCTTGGCGACACACTTTACCTCACATTGACTATATACAGTATTGATTGTCCTTCCTCCTTATCTTCCAACCATTTGGACGCAGACTTGCATTTCCCCATAACGATGTTGCTTAGCAACCGGCGTAAACGGACCGTCGTCTTGCGCTATCAAGCAGTGAGCGTGCGATGTCCTGTTCAGATGACGTCAAACCCAACGGGATGCCATCAATAAACTTCACAGAATCACACTACACACCTACGCCATGATTACATTCAGGCAGACTGTAGAACACAACCTCTTTGGACACTTTATATACTTATTGAAAACAAGCTACAAAATGCCATTTAATACTTTTTAATAGCCTTAATTTTCGCTAAATTGTTTATCAACTTTGAATACTTTTTAAGACCCCGCGGACACCCTGTGTTAATAGTAATAGTTAACTGCGACTAATTTAACCTACTAAAGCCGAGTTAAAACATCCAGCAGATAAGTGAAATGCTAGCCTCTTGGTTAAGTTAGCATGCTGGCATTTGCATTCAGAACCAAACACAAATTACAGCTGAGACTGATGCGAATGTCATTTACCTTATTTTAGTCATCAGGTAAACTATTTGGGTTTAAAACAAAGTGTTGGTCAAAATATTTACCTGATTATTGCCCTAGATTAAAATGTACGAGGGTCTGCAAAATGTTTTAAAATTCTTTGGGGGAAATGAATGTAAAAACCAAAATGTATGGCAATCCATCTGATGGATATTTCACACAAAAAACATCAACCTCAAGGTGGCACTTGAGGAAATGATCAGGCGATCACTTAAAGGTCACCTATTATGCAAAATCCACTTCTTCATGTCTCTTCTACATCAACATGTGTCCCCTCTTCTTCATGTCTCTTCTTCATCAACATGTGTCCCCTCTTCTTCATGTCTCTTCTACATCAACATGTGTCCCCTCTTCTTCATGTCTCTTCTACATCAACATGTGTCCCCTCTTCTTCATGTCTCTTCTACATCAACATGTGTCCCCTCTTCTTCATGTCTCTTCTACATCAACATGTGTCCCCTCTTCTTCATGTCTCTTCTACATCAACATGTGTCCCCTCTTCTTCATGTCTCTTCTACATCAACATGTGTCCCCTCTTCTTCATGTCTCTTCTACATCAACATGTGTCCCCTCTTCTTCATGTCTCTTCTACATCAACATGTGTCCCCTCTTCTCCATGTCTCTTCTACATCAACATGTGTCCCCTCTTCTTCATGTCTCTTCTACATCAACATGTGTCCCCTCTTCTTCATGTCTCTTCTTCATCAACATGTGTCCCCTCTTCTTCATGTCTCTTCTACATCAACATGTGTCCCCTCTTCTTCATGTCTCTTCTACATCAACATGTGTCTCCTCTTCTTCATGTCTCTTCTACATCAACATGTGTCCCCTCTGTGGAAAGAGACTCTGAAAGTTTCAGGAACAAAGTTTCTCTCTCTTTTTGATCCATTTCTATAAAAACCTGTCTGAAAATGAGCTGATCAGATTTTGGCCACTTTATGATGTCATAACGATTTTTTTTGCTTGTGTAACCATTAGCCAATCAGCAACCAAGGTAACCCCCACCACACCTTATCACCTGAAACTCCTCCTAGAGTACCAATAGGACTCCCAGCAGCTTCTACTGAAGCCAGTCCCCAACTCCGGGGACTTCGGGCGGCAGTATGCGCCGTGAAGTTGTTTGCAGCCTGCCAGTAAACCCAAAGCAGAAGAAGACGAAGTGATGTCAGCGGCTCATTTGCGTAATCTTCCCTTAAAGTACTCCGGTGTGAACGCGATTGGTACTTAGTGCCCTGGGGTAATAAGTGCCGGGGCACTAAGTACTGCAAAGTACTGCAAAGTACTGCAAAGTACGCGGCTATGGTGTTCTTGTTAACCAAATCTCTCTTAGAGGGGCGTGGGGAGGGGCTCCTTATTTTCATCTAAAGTAACACCCAGAGAATCAGCACTTAGGAAACAGGGCTGAAACAGAGGGGATTATGGGTAATGCTGCAATGATCTGTTTGGTGCCAAACACTTCAGAGACATGTTCTGTATATATCTGAGAGCTATAATATATTGATGACAAACAGCATAATAGGGGACCTTTAATACAAAAGAGTTCATCTTCTGGGGGCCTCATAATAAACCATTGCGTATTTGCTGATATATTTGAGTATGGACCCACGAAGATGTCCAAAAATAATGTAGAAATCCAAGCATCATCTACTAAAATACATCTTGATGTATTCTCTGCAATGAGCCACAGCTCCATAAAACCATGAAGCTTCCAGAAGAGTCTGAGTATTCAGGGAGTAGCACATGTTTGTTCAGGAGCTGCTCTGAGCATGTGAGGAGGGTAAATGAAAAACAAGCTCAGTTTACTGGAAGCTGTTTACAGTGAGTTCTCCATCTCCTGGTTATATACTAGCATTGCCACATACTGGTGTGACGGTGCCATTACCACCAAAGACAATTTGCATACAGGCTCCAATTCTGTTTTGCATTTGTGTCAAGTCAATATCAGTCATCACAAGAGTTGAATAGCTCTACTGTGTACAGCATTCCCATGGCTTCTCATATTGAATATCTTAGTTTGCAAGTGTTAGGATAAGGCTAATTATGCATGACAGAACATATCACAAGAAGCACATAGCAGTAGCACATCTGTATACAGACGTATGTACATCCAGCTGTTCAGAGTTAAACTTGTGTTATTTCTATTTATACTGTTACTCCATGTTTATGTTTTTTTTTTTAAATTTGTAATCTTATTATCCTTGTGTTTATTCTCATGTTGACTATCTGTGTTTCTCTCTTATTCTGTTGCTGCTAGAACACCTGCATTTCCCTAGCATTGCAAGACAATTTGCATACAGCCTCCAATTCTGTTTTGCATTTTTGTCAGTCATCACAAGAGTTGAATAGCTCGACTGTGTACAGCATTACCATGGCTTCTCATATTGAATATCTTAGTTTGCAAGTGTTAGGATACAATCAAAAGTCAAAGTCAGCTTTATTGTCAAGAATTCTACATGTTGTGCATCCGGAAAGCTCGAAATATCGTTTCTCGAGGTCCTACAGTCCGACATATATACATCAAACAACAACAAAAAAACAAAAAGGGCCTAGATAACCGGGGTATACAGTTTAAAATGTTAATAATATGTTAAAGTGTTCAGCGGAGATGGCAGAAAAGTGACTGGTGCTGGATGAGGAAGGTTGGTTTTGTGTGTGCGTGTGTGTGTGTGTGTGTGTGTGTTAGGCTGCGGCCAAACGAGGACGAAAACGGCTAAACGCATAGGATTAACGCAAACGCAAACAAGCTTCCGTCCACACGCAATAGTTATCCGGATAGTGTCTGTCCACACGAGACCGCTCCGTTTAGCTCCAACCGCTGGAGAAGCTGCAGTACATATGCCGAGCCTGTACGTGGCGCTGTAACTTCCTCCACAAAAGCAGCGAAGAAGCATGGTTGTCATGGTTGCCCTTCTGTTTATTCTCCGAGGTGGGGGCCGAGGGAACCGGGCAGCGTTTTTCGCCAGTCAACGTGTATTAAAGTTTAAATCTTCCGGACAAAATTATAAAAGTGCCGGTCAAAGGTCTTCTTTGTTATTTATTGAGCTTTAAAACAAATGAATAACGACTCTATATAATTAGAGCCGGGACTCGATTAAAAAAATTAATCTAATTAATTAGAGGCTTTGTAATTAATTAATCGAAATTAATCGCATTTTTAAAAATCGCATTTTTAAGCACAGGGCCATCTAAGCTAATTTACAGATGGCCCTGAGCCCAATAGAGATTGCCCTGAAAAATGCACGCGGACGAAATGGCACGAAGGGTTTGGGGGGCCTTCCCCTAGACATTTTTTAATGTTTGCAGGTCTTAGATGCTGTCTGGTGCATTCTCTAGACTGAATTATAAAATGAACCACCACAATATTATATTGTACAATTTCAATTGTATTCTTCATTTCACTTGTTTGTTTGTTCTTGTTTGTGTTTGCTCGCTTGCATGCCCTGCATAGCTTTAAGAAATACTTAAGTTGTTGGTCAAAACACTTTCCATCTGATGAAGGCAAATGCCTTCCCAGATGGAAAAAAGTAGAAAACATTACATTCAGTTATAACTGCCAAAACAAACATTATTTACACTATTATGGCCCCTGTTAAAAATGTTTGTAATGTTAACTACTGTAAGTTGGTCGAACGAATGTCTCCTCATCCGGAAGCTGACCGAGCAGACCCGAGCAGCAGTCGAGAGGAGCCGAGCGCATCCGCGAAGCACACGTCAGAGTTCCCGTTAGCCGGAAAATCTAAATATCTTCGGTCAAAATAATTTCCCTTTAGAGCAATACCGCTTCAGTTGCGCCACTTATGTGACAGACAAGAAGAGTATGTGACAGACAAGAAGAGGATGTGACAGACAAGAAGAGTATGTGACAGACAAGAAGAGTCAACTCTAATGTCTAACACGTAATGTGGAGAAAGAGATGTCCTGGATGGGTTGATTGTGCGTTGATCTGTTGGTAATGCCTCGGGGTTCCGGTGGGCATGTAAACACATGCATAATGCTGCGCTATACTTTGTGGCCTCACCCGGTTGCATAGCGACGCTTATTGTTCAGGTGTCTTTTAATAAGCAGGTAGTCTATCATTAGCTAGAACTAGCTGCATCTGATCGATATGGACATAAACGCGAGTGAAGTCTGATCTGACGGGAGAGAGAGATCAGCTGCAGCGGTGAGCGGACAAAACACACACTTCAGGTTAGAATATCACACGTAGCTATTTTAATGACCTCTCAAACTACCGTAACTATTTATAGATATGTTTAGTTTCACTGTCGGGTCCCTCATTACTGGATCCGCGAGCTGCATGATACTGGCATGATAGATTGCCCGATGGGGCACCCAGCAGGTGAGGCTTCATTGCCCGAGCTAAATACTAGATGGCCCCGGGCCATCGGGCAGTCCTTAATGTCGAGCCCTAATCCAGTGAGCCAGGGAGGTGGTTGTTCTCTCAGACGTGGACTTACTTATCCTGGCCCTGAAACCAGTCATCTGGTTGAGTGTGGGTTGGGTCAGGGTGTGGTTCCTTGCACTCGGAGTCGGGCTAACGTCCACGCTAGCTGCTACATGCTTTGCATTTAGGTGATACTTTAGGCTTGATGTGCTGCGGTGATATGCAAATTCTTTTTTGCATAATTTGCACACAACCGTGCTCTTGTCGACGCTTCCATCCGTCCGTTTTTTTAAAACAAAATGTCCCATCCACGGGGCCGACCAAAGCGGTCTCATCAGCTTGTTCGTTCATGTTTGACTATTGTTCACCGTGGTTTGTTGTTGTTTGAAGTCCCATGCTGAAGTCATGAACGTTAGTTGGTGCTCCAGTATAATCGGTACGCCTGAAACTCATCCAGTGAGAAACGTTCCGCTGTGCAAAAATAAGTGCGATTAAAGTGCGATTAAAATGCGTTAATTTTTTTAACGCGTTAATTTTTGTGTAATTAATTAATCTTAATTAACGCGTTAAAGTCCCGGCCCTATATATAATATAATAATAAAATACACGGAGCCTCTCTTTTTCCTCCCTCTCTTCGGACAGCATCAGTGTCTGTCTCATGCAGCAGCTGATCTAGTAATGAGTGACCCGGCCGACAGTAAAAATAAACATATTTATAACTAGTTTAGGGAGTTTGAGAGGTAATTAAAATAGCTAAGGGTGATGATCTGACTTGAAGTGTGTGTTTTGCTGCAGCGGGAGGAGCTGCAGGTGAGCAGAGCTGCGTGTCTCCGTCCTGTCAGATTAGACTTCACTCGCGTTTATGTCCATATCGAGAGAAAGATAAATAATCTGAATTCAGTGTGCAGTTTACTTTGACGCGGGGTGAGCAGCAGAGGTGGGGAGAGGCCGTTGGACCCCCCAGAGCGTTGTGTATGCCGTTCTATCCACCTTGGGACCCGTTATCGTTTTCTTCGTCGTTTAGTGCCGTATTCGGTCGTCCTCGTGTGGCCGAACAGTCTATATGACACTAAACAGTAACGCAAACGACCGTTTTCGTCCTCGTGTGGCCGCAGCCTTAGAGTCCAGGACCATTTGGGGCAGGGGAGAAAGGTCGGAGGCAGGGTGGAGAGTTCAGGGGAGAGATGTCAGAGGGAGGGAGAGAGGGAGGTAGAGAGGGGAGGGAAGCCACCTATACAGTACATGACAGAAAATATGAAAAGTAGCACATCATCTAGATCATGTTTTTGAACAGTGCTCAGATGATTGCGTTGTAGGGGCAGAACGTGGTGGGCTATCCCCCTCAGATCCCCCTCAGTGGGGCGGCTGCTCTGCCTGCTGTCGCTCTGGGCCGCTGGGACATGACGTTTCTAATTCTCCACAGCTGAGCCTGGCCATAAAAAGGCAAACACCCCACATCCCCCTCATGAGACATTGCCACTGTATGTACTAGGCAGGGCCGATTTTTGGTATAGGGCACCAGATCTGGGGGGCGCTGCGCTGGTAGCTCTGGGAGGGAAAAAACATTTTTGACCGTTGGCGCTCATCGTAATTTTCCGCCTTGATGTAACAACATTCATAATTAAGTAAATGTAACACCCTTTTCACCCCGGTTACACTTTCCATTTGCCCTGTACGATGGGCGCTGTAAGTGATGAAAGTGGGGGATGTTGGCCTGCAGCTCACAGCCAAAGTGCGAGCGAGCGAGGGAGAGAGAGAGAGAGAGGGCGCACCGGTACCGGCGCTGTGGTTATTAGAATCTGGTGCTAGCTGCGCTAACGGATATAAGGATATAAGAAGTAGATGTTTCTACAACCAGGGTGGAGGAGAGCTCTCCTGTCAGACTGAGAGGCTCAGTGAGGTAAAGGAGTAAAGGAGTGTTTAGATAAGTTAATTTGAGTCTAAGTTATCTCAGTGGGTCTCAAACGTTTTGACCACAAATTATGTAAACACATATTTCCAAGGCACTCCTTTATAATTATTAGGATAAATAAAAACACATTTGAAATCATTCCAATGTATACTATAGGACAGTAATCCAAACATATCGTTTAAAGTTGGAGAGATACAAAAATATGCATAAATAAATAAATATTAACTGGTAAAATAAGATATGAATGAACAACAAAAATAAAATAAGTGACATTTTTATTGTTATTTGTTATTGGCTATGGCAGGTTATTGGTTATGTTCACATACTTATTTGATTATTAAAATGTAAACCGATCTTTTTCATATGGGTGTTTTAGAGTTGTACCTCCTAGATCAGTCTCTAGTAATTGTATGCTCAAAGCGCACCAGATTGAACCATTTTAAAACAAATCTTCCCGGGGGGGCATACCCCCGGACCCCCCTGGAGGATGTGACGTCCACCCCCCAATTAAAACAAGCTCATACAATACTGAATACATTTGAAGCCATTTTGACGTATATTACCTATGTCAACAAGTTTCTGTTTTTGTAGTGTATTTGCTTTTTGTAGAGATTTTTCATTTATTCTTTACATATAAAATCTCGCCTAGGGCAGCAAATTGGCTAGAACCGGCCCTGTTACTAGGCCTCAAGAGCCTTTCTTGTGCTGACACATAGAAACAAATTGGTGGGGCACACTTTGCACGCACACACACTAAAAAATTCCATGCGCTCCGCGCTCACATTATGCTGGGCCCACGTGCCTTAGCACCGCTGCTATGACTCCATCCTAGGGGAAACACTGGTACTTATTTTTGCAGCTACTAGTAGTTTCACTTGAATACATAAAAATGTATACTGTCTTATAGTTGCAATAGAGTATGTGAACACTGATGTTTAGCTATTTATACTATAGCCAAATATGTATTTTCTACTTCTTCCACTACTGTGCCCTGCTCAATCTCGAAGTCAGTGAACCCCCCCATCAGGTCATGTATATCTTTTTGAGACGGAGCTACAGTCTGTCACGCTGCCAAGGGAATAAAGCAGCATGTTACTCTTTAATCTGGCATTGGGAATGCAGTCAAGAGAACATTTTAGTGCCACACTGAAGGCTTGTTTCAAGTCATAAAACCACCAGGGATAATTTCAAATACCAAGATATGGGCTCCTTCATCTGACCCTGCATTCTTCTCATTCCGGTACCAAGATTTACAGATTAAAGTTATAATCAGTGGTTAGAAAATGACTCAAACCTTATCTTTTCAAATAAAAGTAGCAATCTTACAAGTATAAGACTAGCATCCACACTTTCACTTAAGCAATAACACGAGTGGACTAGAAGCAGAGGTGGGAGAAGTACTCAAATTGTGTACTAGAGTAAAAGTAGAAGTACTCAGATCTTGTACTTGAGTAAAAGTAGAAGTACCAGAGTATAGGGAATACTCTGTTACAAGTAAAAGTCCTGCATTCAAAATTGTACTCAAGTAAAAGTACAAAAGTACGAGCATCAAAATAAAGTACCAAAAATAAAAGTAGTCATTGTGCAGAATGGTCCATTTCATAATAATATATATATGATATGTTTTGATTGTAATTATTGATGCATTAAATTATGGAGTAGAAGTACAATTTTACAGTACTTGAGTACATGTACCGAGTTGTAAAAACATGGAAAAACTGATGTAAAAGTGCCTCAAAAGTGTGCTTGTTTACAGTATGTGAGTAAAGGTACTGACTGAGTAACATTCCACCTCTCGTAATAATAAATCGTATGCATCCTCAGTATGCTCCATACAAGTCCATATACTGACACTGAGGCTCCAGAGAGGAGACATGTCTCTCTTCAATGCCATGTTTGGCCTGTGAGACTATAGATGCTAATGCTAAAGCTTAGCACAGATACAAAGCCACAGATGAAGCGTCACTAAACGCTAATAACAACAAGAACAACAATAACAACAACACAGCTCAAGAACGGAAAGTGCTGCAACTTCTGTGCACGTTATTTTGCGGTCGGACATGATGTAACGCTACTGTCTGTCTTTCCTCCACTTGGACGAGAATAACCTTAAAAATAAGCAGATTAAGTAAACTCACCAGTGTTTGCCTCCAAAGATGTTGATGATTTTAGAGAGAATAGCGGGTTAATAACGTACAAGTTGAGGTGTAATTAAAGTTTGAATGCGGGGATGTCTCATGATGTCTTCGGCCTCTGCTGCGCCATGATACCGTCACTGTACAATATGGTGCTTTCACGGGCTGTCGGAAATATGAGAGTTAACACGCAGACAATTCTTGGTCGGCAGGGGAAGTGGCTAAATCATGCAAAACTGATTTAAAATAGAGATTAGGCTGTTGTGTTGAACTGGGAACTGCATGCAATACATTAATCCTGGTGTATGAGGTTCATTTCAAAATGTGTTTTGTTGATGTTTGCCATACTGTAGAGTGACTCAAAAGCCTATCCTAAACATTGTCTACCTTTTTATACAACATTGCTGTTTTATGGTAAATTCAAGCACAGCTAGTCGACAAACCACAACCATGACTACTATTTCAATACCACTAGCACCATAACTACTACTATTAATATACACTGAAAAAAATATAAACGCAACACTTTTGTTTTTGCTCCCATTTTTCATGAGATGAACTCAAAGATCTAAAACATTTTCTATATACACAAAATAACCATTTCTCTCAAATATTGTTCACAAATCTGAAAACATCTGTGATAGTGAGCACTTCTCCTTTGCCGAGATAATCCATCCCACCTCACAGGTGTGGCATATCAAGATGCTGATTAGACAGCATGATTAGTGCACAGGTGTGCCTTAGGCTGGCCACAATAAAAGGCCACTCTGAAACGTGCATTTTTGCTTTATGGGTCTGGGGGGTCCGAAAACCAGTCAGTATCTGGTGTGAGGGGTAGGGTTAGGGTTAGGGTTAGGGTAATGTTGAGAATCGAGTGGCCTGTGTTCGTCATCCATAACATATGCCTGCCCATACCATAACCCCACCACCACCATGGGCCACTCGATTCACAACATTACCCTAACCCTAACCCTAACCCTAACCCTACCCCTCACACCAGATACTGACTGGTTTTCAGACCCCCCCAATAAAGCAAAAATGCACGTTTCAGAGTGGCCTTTTATTGTGGCCAGCCTAAGGCACACCTGTGCAATAATCACGCTGTCTAATCAGCATCTTGATATGCCACACCTGTGAGGTGGGATGGATTATCTCGGCAAAGGAGAAGTGCTCACTATCACACATTTTTTCAGATTTGTGAACAATATTTGAGAGAAATGGTTATTTTGTGTAGATAGAAAATGTTTTAGATCTTTGAGTTCATCTCATGAGAAATGGGAGCAAAAACAAAAGTGTTGCGTTTATATTTTTGTTCAGTGTGCAAATGATAATGAAAACGAGTTGATAATAACAATAACATTGATAATGGTAGCTACTAATGGTAAAAAAAAAAAAAAAGGAAAAATAGAGCAGCAGGTAAAAAAGTCGGTGAAAAAATAGTATTTATGTTTTAGGACATTGACACTAAATAAACGTCTCTGCATGTCATTAGTTGGAAGCAGAATCTGAGGGTACTTGAACGCAGCATTTCGAACTCAGTTTAAACAGTTAATATACAGTATATGCAAGAATGAATTTAACTAGGTTCTTAAAAATGCTAGTATTAGTATTTTCAATTTGGTTCGCAAAAATACACTCTGAATTGCACAAACAAACCCTTATTTAGAGCATAACATCAAGGGGGTTTTGTTGTGTAGTTAGAAATGTCTATAATGAAAACCAATGAAATGAAAACCAAGCATAAAATCATTTTCAAGACAAGTTATATTGGTATCAATACGCAGTTGTTCATTAGGCTGAAGCATTGCTTTGTTCAATTATTTATTAATGTTGGTGTAACAAGGTGGAATTTTCCTTCATGCTTTTAAAAAAGAATGGATATCTTTTATTTGTACATGAATACGTTTAAATAAAAAGTTCAACATTTGAGGCTTGTGAGTAAAGTTTCTCCTCTGTGAAACTTCAAAAGGGAAGACCTTGACTGAATCAATCCAAGTTTCAGCGGGAGGCTAATTAAAGCTGAATATGGAGGAACTGATTTTACAAGGACGGCCAAATATTTTCACGTCAAGGTTCTCCACATCAGGGATCTCATTGGCCATCCAGTGTTTTATTATTTAAAGTGTTATGTCGAAGTTGTTTACTTAGAATAAAAAACATCAACATATCCGTTCGGTTCTTTTTTAATCTGCCGACTGTTTTCTCAATTACATATATTCAACTCTTGTTCGGTAGAAATATCCATCCCAGTTTCTCAAAGTCCAATGATTTTCTTGTTTTGTTAGTTGTAAATCAAAAGATATTCAGTTTAATACGATGTAAAACTCAGAAAAAACAGTAAATCCCAATCTTTTTTGTTCTGAAAACAGCATTTCCTGCCATTTTTCCATTAAAAATAACTTGGAAAATTAATCGATTATCAAAATATATGTATTTTGATCAATCAAACAATTAGTTGACCTGCAGCTTCAGTTCTGCTGTAAATCAATTAGTGACATGTGAAGTTGTGCATTAAATAATTTTTAGAAAATGTTTTTGGGGATTGTTTTTCAATTTAAAATCAGTCAGGGAGTGATCATTACATCCCATTTAATCCAATGAGATCAGATCAGGAAGTTGCAGATGAGAAGAAGCTGCACTCTTATTTGCTGACTCTGCGAAAGCTCTTATGGCGCGTTTCCACTGCAGAGGGTAGCTCGCTTTAAGCGTGCCGAGCCGTGCGGGGCCCGTTTTTGGTTGCGTTTCCACTTGGCCTAGTTTTGCCCGGGGGCTACTTTTTCACCTTTTTTCTGGCCCGACTAAATCGTGGTTCTAGGGCCAGGAACAACCAGGCTGAGTATGCTAAACTAGAGAGAGAATAGCTGGCAAGGGGGCTACAACTACAACAAGATGAACATATTTGACCGTGATTTAATTATAACAACGTTATATATGCTCCGACCGTCCACACTCACAACAACGGCCTATACAGACATAAATAAACCAGCGACTGTATTCGCCATGACACAGGCAGTCTGTGGTTTGTACTTGTTTAACTTTTGTCTAGTTTCTGAACAGATATGAGGAGCTGTGAGCTCTGAGTGCTAACAGCTAATACGGCTGTGTTGTTTATTGGGGCGCTCATTGAAGATGACGTCACGGCTCCGCCTACACTGCGTTACTATAGTAACTACCCCAGTTCCTAAACTGTAATGGAAGCGAAGCATTAAAGTGAGCCGGGCCTAATAAGGCCTAACCAAACCGAGCGAGGCCTGCAGTGGAAACGCGCCATTATGTTTCCTTAATGGCAGGTTAATTATCACCACTGAGCTTTTATTACATTTCTTTTTCTTAGACTTGCATAAACATTTAATGCATTTGGGCTTTGAGATTTCATTGAAGTCATCTTTTTGACAACGCTGTGTTTGCAAAACGTGCAAATTCATAATTTAAAGCTTGAAATGATGAAACCCCATAGTCTCTCTTATCTTCTAATTAAAAGTGTCATTCATGTTTCCTTTTGTCTACTCCCCACATTAAGAAAATAAATCCAAGCTTGAAGAATAAATGAATTAATAATGCATCAGGTGTTCTAAGCCTCTTTTAACCAGCAGGAAACTGACGGAGAAAACCCCCTAAGGCTAACGCGATTGTTTTATTCAATAAAAATGCTTAACATTCAGTCCATGGAGGACACATGTGCTTCCATCTGAGCTCTCGTCCCTCAGAGGGGAATAATGAGAAGGCAAGGACGAGATGAAGGTCTGGAATATAAAATGTAAAATAAAGAGGGATAGTCTTTGCAGTGCAAATTGTGAACTGCTGTTGAACTTTCTCCGGCCTCATCGTGTCCCTCGGGCAGGAGTGGATGTGTGAACCGCTGACAGACATCTTCCACAGGGGTCGATCTGACATTGCACAAAATTGCTGCCAACTGAGGTTCTCAGAGAGACAGAGGGTCCTCTTATATTTAGTAATTCAATCTTGACTATGACACTAGGTTAGCTTCTCTGCAGGGGACAGGGATTTGTAAGAGCCTGAAGCCCAGCCACCCACATATAGTCTCAAAGTCATAGTGTGAGCTTTTCTGGGAATAACCTTTTTTATGACAGTTAGATGACAAGATACCCTTTGTATATCTGGATGATTATGAAAGGGCAAGCAGAGGTTCTTCTTAGCTGAGCACAAAGCCTGAAAACAGATGTCTGTCCAACAGTAACACAACTCACATACCACCACCTTTAATGCTAATTATTATTAAATTAAACATTAAATTAATATTTGTGTTTGTTTAAATATAGCAAAATGTGCAGGGAAACCCATAAAACGTGGGTCGGGGCGTGTGGGAGAGAAACTCCTTCTGGGGACCATTAACATGCACAAAAACCTATATAACACACTACAGGACAGGGAAAACCCCCAAAAGCATAATGGGCCACTCTAAAAATGCTGTAAACACAACACTGACATATCATTCATCTTATTAAGTTTACATAGGAAACTTGTTAGAGGCCATTTATATTCATTCTAACTCATGTTTCAGGGCCATCTGGTGATAGTTAGTCCAATCTCCGATTTTGGTCGAATCCTGGGGGAAATATCTGGCTCATCAGCTGCTAAATGCTCCATGTTCACCAGCTAGCTGCTGACTTTGAGAGCTTTGTGTGAAGTATCGCTGAGCAGGTATTTGTGCAGGGAGATTTGCAAAAACAGCTGTCTGCCGGGAACCAAACTGAAAAGTTAACTTTTATACAGATGTAGTGAACTCAAGAGTCGAGGGATAATTACCTTTTTGTTCACAACTACACGTGACTCATCACTTATACACATAGTCATTTAAGCATAATTAAATATTTATTATACCAGCGTAAAACCTTTAATCGTAAAATGTTTACAGCAGAGAAAATGTCAGTATGTGTGATCCTTTAGTCAGTAAAAACTGACAGCCTTACTGTCAATCAAAAAAACATGAGAAAAATAATCTACCATTAGCCGAAGAGTTAATTGTTTCTTTTACTGATCCATTTTCCTCCAAAAGCATCCAAGTGAAAGATACAATGATGAATGTAAGGCAGTAAAAACAATGTTTACACCAGTTCAGTCACTAGATGGAGACATTACATTATATAGTGTTTATGTTATAGCTACACTCACATCTAGGACAAAAATAATACCTGCCTCATTAAGGATTAAACATAAAGAAGACCTTGGCGCTATAATGCTTCTGTGTATCCCAGACTTAAATGTGTAGGTGTAAACACAATTAGAGGGAAACATTTTTAGTAGTTCCAAGGATGTCTGTTTACATGACTGTAGACTCTTTTCATTTAAAATATCCATGCTGTGCTGCAGGATTCTGGTGCACCAGTTACTCGTAAATCCATTATTTAACAATATGCTCAAGTACTTTATACACACACTTTAATAATGTAAGATATACAATACATTCCAACTGTTCTTGGCTGTTCATTAATGCATGTGCATGTACAAACATGGAGAAATAAGTATGTTCCACATGTACTCATGCAGGTTAAAGAGGCAAACATGTGATTGTGCTAACATATTGATATTAAGTCTCAAGGGAAGCGTTTTTTCTCAGGATCCTGTAATGCCTAGCTCCATATCCGGTAAAGGGCCCATGTCATGCTTTTCTGGTTATTACCCGTCCCCTTGTGTGTTATGAAGGGTTTTATGCATGTAAACGGTCTGCAGAGTTAAAACCCTCAAAGTACACCCTGTAGCGAGTACAACTCTAACACAGTCTGTGCTGCCCCAGAACGCCTCGTTGGAGATTTCTCTTTTTCCATTTGTTTCTTCCGGGAACCAAAATGGACCAATCTGCGGAGCTCCTCACACACCAGGACCTTTAGCTTACATTTTCAACTAACAGGGAGTCCCATTGACTTGCATGGAGCTCCCTGGTTGGTAATAGACGAGTTGGGATCGCGGAGAAATGCTCTCCGCAGACCCATTCTCACAGCGTTATAAACCTTTTCTTTCTCAATATCAAGCCACACTTATTGTTTTTACTTCGGCTGTGAGTGTTCGTGTGTGCTCAGGATGAGTTTCCCGCTGTATCGCCGACCCGGAAACCACACCAGTAAGCCAGCTCACTGAGCAGCGAGCCTCGCAATGTCCCGACCAATCAGAGCACACTGGGCTCACAGGGAGGGGGGGGGGGGGAGAGAGTGACTACCTGGTGAATACACATACTTTACAGAGATGCTGAGAAACCAAATTGAGTTTGGAAAATTGCACAGTATAAATCTATTTTAGTAGACCTCAACAATGGAATTATGATCAGTAGAAATGGCCGTGCCATGGGACCTTTAAGATGACCCATTTTACTCAGTCTATGAATATGACTCATTAAGGAGACCTTTAAGATGATGTTCTCAGCAAGTCTTTTTTCTTGAGGTCAAACGTTTAATGTATGATTCACAGGGTCAATAGTTGAAACCACCTACAGCGTATAGCCTTCTGATGTTATACTCATTGAAACCTATGCCCTTAAATGTGTGGATAGACATTTACAGTCTTTAATTTAGACGTTTATATCTCCACATTGGCAGAATGGAGCTGTTACCAATCCCAAGGGTCATGTGAAGTTAAAAAGAAAGTAGAAAGAAAGTGAGGTCATAGAAAACTATTTCTGCTGAAAAGTAAGCAATGATAAAGAGTCAGACCTAAACATTTCAGATGTGCGTATCTCACACTGCACTGTAACTTTAATTCATGTACCTTTGTTATTCATGTTTTATTATCTTTGCTTTTAAATGAGTGTTTTTAAATGCCATTTTTATATTTTATAACTAATGTCTTTCATTTTTGTAAATCACTTTGAATTGCCTTGTGTTGAAAGGTGCTATATAAATAAACTTGCCTTGCCTGTGAGATTACTGAAATATTGTTTTGTGATTTGAAGTGTGTTTATTTCGTAAAACATAAATAAAATAGGGAATGCCTCGGACTTAACAAAAACAATGTACGTTAGCGTCATAATTTAGCGTCATAAATTAGCATTTGTACCGTTAGCTATAATAATAATAATAATAATATATAATATTTTTATAGCGCCTTTCAGGAAACCCAAGGTCGCTTTACAAGTCGGGTAGGGGGGGGGGGAGTAGGGGGAAAAAGAAAAGAAAAAAAAAAGGCAGACAGGTGCTATGCAACACCTGGCAATTAATAATGGGAAAAAAATGTCTAATCCTATTTAATATTTCCTTTCTTTCACTTTTCAGTCTTTGTCTTAATGTTAGCAATGTGCGTTAGCTTCATCAGTTACGTTAGCACGGTAAGCTATGCAACACCTTGCCATTAATGGGGTGAAGCCTGCGAGCTAGTTCAGGCAGTCAACTCGAGCACTTATGCTGCATTCATACATAACGCCCCGCACTCTACAACCAACCAAACAGAGTCTCCTTAAAAGCCCCGAGCCTGTTTCAGGTCTCAGGCTCGAAAATGACATTCCCAGAACAAATTACCATATCTTCCCTTCTAAAAGGCTTACATTAATCATCTTTTTTCTCAAAGCAAGGTTACATCTGTGAGTTGGATGTAGAAGTGTCAGAATCAATATAGATGTGTTTATTTGAAAGTAAATTCAGTTTGAACACAATTATTGTGTGTCACTTCTATGGTCATTTGGGTGGATTTTCCATATCTCTGGCCCTCCTTGGTCGATTTTGATGATTGACATCTCTTTCTAACCGTCAGAGCCAATGGAATCGAGGGGAACTCCCACATACACACACACATTACCAAATAAGGAGTGAGAGTGACGCATAGACAAAACCGGAAGCTGCGATAACTCTGGTGGCTACAGCAGCTAACTTTTACTCTCCGATTTGTACATAAAATGGAATTATGGATTATAAATAATTTTTTCAAAGCAACAGCCACATTATCAACCTATGGATTAACCAATTCATATGCGTTTTTTCTCGTTTTAATGCCATTGAACACGTCTTTTGATCAGATTGACAGCTACGGTGAGACGATCTCCCGTAAATGCTCCGTAAAGGTACGTGTTGTGATGTCTGTATTTGCTTCCCCTGTCGCAAGTTCGGATCACTCAGTGATGATACTATATACCTAAATAATCTGTGGAACCTCAGCTTTAATCGGATATCTTGTATGTGCAGCTACGATAAGTAATAAGGATATCTTTATCTTGAGTTCTGTGCCAAAGCGCGTTAGCATTTTTCGCTCAGGGGTCATTTAGATGCTTCTTATGAGACTTGTGTTTTGTTTTGGTAAAAATGGTTTGTATCGTCAGTTAGCTGAGATTATTTCCGTTAATCTGGTATAACACATTAATAGGTTCTTAAATATTAAGATGCCCTGAGACACAGTGTCGTGAAAAAAAAGACCCGCCGAAGGGGTCTTTGGGGCTTAACAGGTTAATATGCCGCTCTATTTAACCTGCCAGATATCTCTCCATGCTTTGCTTGCTGCTGCTTTTGCTGCAGCTACTTCCACGTCGCTGCTGCTTGCCTGCCCACCACCACCACCCCAGCTTCCATGACGCCAAACTCAACTATATGCTGCTTCTAATAAACATGTTAAAGAAACACGTGACTGAAATAAATATGTTGAGTAACACCTAATAACTTAACAGGAAATTGTATAACGTGATTTGAGGCATATTCTGTTTTATAGTAGAAAATAATGGAAATAAGGAAAAGAACAACTTATATCTATAAAATAATTTGACTATTTGGCTTTTGTTTTGATTTAATAATGTGTAAATTAGCCACTGAGTTTGATTTTGGAACAGCTGGTACAACATTCTATCTATATAAAGATATCGCTGGGTTTGGAAATGTAAAGTGCTTTTTATGTGTATTTATTATTTATTAAACCAGCATAAGTGATAAGATGCACTCCCATGCAAAAATATTTGCAACAGCAGTAATACTCTAAACAGTGTCTGGTTTTAAATACCACATTAATCAAGCAGTTTGACCGCATGGCGAGACGTTTGGAATATGAAAGATTTATGAATTAGCACGTGGTTTGATGTAAATAATTGAAAAGGAGATTACACAGGACGACCACTGCTTCTCCCGGCTCAATATTTGTGGTGCTGGAATAATCAATGAGTATAAGAGATAAGCTCCGATGAAGGTCTCTTACACTGAAAACTAAAAAGAAAAGTCTGCATAGATCAAAGGTTGTGGATATCTTTTGTATCAATCATTCAAATGGAACATAGTCACCTCAGGGTATGTTGATTTAAAAAGAGTAATTCATCAAGACTTCACTCACTCAATCAATCCACACATTTTCATATCAGTTTTTTGCTATAGGCGTTAAGTCACACAAACATTCACATTATAAAACCCTCTCATTGTGCAGCAGTAAATCCACTGGGCAGTATACAGGTACATCTATAATATTGATACATAATACACATTTGTTGCGACTTGCGATGCTCTGTTGCATATTCCAGGGCAACAGCAGAGTGGCAGTGTAAATTATTGATGAGACAAACTGCAGCTTTGAATGTCAATACAAGTCCCCGGAGAAGCAAAGTGAAAGAAACACTCGATAGAGACGTTTTATCGATAGTGATCGGGGG
The DNA here is from genome assembly GCF_902827115.2 of Pseudochaenichthys georgianus. Taxonomy (NCBI): domain Eukaryota; kingdom Metazoa; phylum Chordata; class Actinopteri; order Perciformes; family Channichthyidae; genus Pseudochaenichthys; species Pseudochaenichthys georgianus. Next base: position 6,010,281 of record NC_047509.1, read on the forward strand.
GTAACACAGCAGACCAGTCATAAACACGGTGGAGCTGATGAAAACACTGACCAGCACAAAGTACTTTTGCGTGTAGGTCACAGAGGTGGAGAAAGTGCTGAGATGTATTACTTCAGTAAAAGTAACAATACAGTTTATACAACACTCGGTTAAAGTCCTGCATTCAAGATTGTAGTAAACTAAAAGAACATTTAATAAGCAGCAACATATTCTTGAAGTACGAAAAGTACTCATTATGCAGTATGACACACAATCATATATATAATAAATATTACTGCTTTAAAGACTTCATCAGTTTAATGTTGCAGCAGCTGGTAACAATTCTTTTATTACCTTTTTACACTGTTTGGTAGTTTAGCTGAAAAGAACATGTCATAATCTATTATTTAATTTATAATTTGTATTAAAGACACTCTCAACCTGTCAAGATCTGTCTGTGTTGTGTTTTGTTTTGTCTTTTTCTGTCTTTGGTTTCCTGTTTTGTTTTGAAAAGTGTTCACCTCCTGTTTTGCCTGTTGCCGTCTGTCTGTTTTCCCTCCCTGATTCCCCGATTGTGTTCACCTGGTGTCCCTGTGTTTTCTCCTCCCTCCTCACCTGTGTCTTGTTTGGATGATTAGTCTTGTGTGTATTTAAGTTCTGGTTTTTCTGTCTGTCTTTGTCGGTTCGTCTTGTGTTATGACCTGGTCTTCGGTGAGTGTTCTGTTCTGTCTTTGTTTATAGTATAGCCTTGAAATAAAGGAGATATTTTTGACACTTTAATCTGCGTTTGGGTCCTGCTTCCTGCACACACCGTAACACAACCCCTGCCTGAAACGCCTCCACTGGACTCCTTGCTTTCTTACGTACTATACTGTAACATATTGACATCACTATGTAACAAGCACACTTCTATTGGCTAGCGCTCCAACACATTGTGCACAGGCAGAAAAATAAAGAGCTTTTTGAACATTAAAGCATGGAAACATGTCACCAAAGAGGCAATAAATACAAATATGAACCTGAAAATGAGCACAATGTCTTCTTTAATAATCTTTATCGGTAAAGTAGCTCCTAAAGCTGTAAAATAACTACTTAAGTAAATGTACATTGTTCCTTTGCACCCCTGGACACAGTTATACAACGCATGACAATAACCCTCTTCTTATGTTTTGCTATCAAAGGTCAAGATGTGCTTTGCTTAATTGAATTCCACATTTGTTGTTGCACAGCGGTGCCTCTCCATGTAGTGACGGCTTTGAAGAGCTCGATAATAACCCCTCTCCTCTTCCTCGGCCTTGTTGAATAAGCATGTGTATTATTTGGTGTCGGGTAAAAGCAAAACACTCTGTAGCGGCGGCGGCTGCATAAACTATTGAACAAAATCATCTTTATTGTGCTTCGCACACCGAGAGGCTTGGTCAGCAAACTTTTCCCTGGATACAATTTATTTTTATATGCATTATCTTTATTTGCATGGTTTATTTATGAGCGCTTGCATAATACACCTGGGCGGATTTATTCCAGCTCAGATGGTGAATATTTGTGCTCAGCATTCAGCGAAGTTTACGAGGTTATTTTACTTATTCATTTATAAGTAGATTGATTCATTTGGAGTAAAGGTCAGGTGTATCCTAGAACTACATGATGATTCTAAGGCAACATCCAAATATCAAAAGGGGCCCTATTTAGGCTTTTTGGGGTGTTCTCTTTCCTATACTGTTACATAGGTTTATGTGCATGTCAATTATTTGCAAAAGCCTAAAATCACAAAGTATCCCTCCCACACACTCCCAGGGGGCCTCATCTTGCGTAGGTTGCCTCAACTGAGCCGAAAATGCGGCGCACCTATGCGCTTATGCGGCGCAATTAGTGTGGCGCGGCACGGTTTCGCCGCTGCGAGGCACCACTAGCACCCCCCCCCCCCCCCCGTCGATGCTCGCGAAACAGAGGGCCTCATCATATAACTTTGCGTGGGGCCTCATGCTGGCCAGGGACGGCCCTGATTGGACTCATTGTTTTAATTCTGTATCATAGTGATATATCTATATAACATTCACGCTACTATTGGCTAGCGCTCCAACACATTGTAAGTGGTAGGCTAAGGGGTGGGATAGCTCTACGTGGTTGACCAATCACAACAGAGCCAACCAGCTAAACAATCAGAGCAGACTGGGCTCTGAGCACAAGAGCTTTTTGAACATTAAAGCGTGAAAACATGTCACAGTATGAACCTGAAAATTAGCATTAGAAGTCTTATTTAGCTTTTTGGTTCGAGTGTTGCTTCATGCCTCTCGCTGCACTGTTTATTTAGCAAATGTCTCCAACTCCACAGATTAGGATTTTACGTCTTGCAGCTTCCATAATGTTTACCATGCAGTGAAGGACAGTGTAATGGCTCTGCCTGCGCTCCAAGGTGATCCACATGGTGTTGTTCCATGTCAGCTACAACTCCTCATGTCAGCTACAACTCATGTGCTGCCAGCCATGTGATAACGCATCTCTCACTCATCACCCTGTGTGTGCGATCTGTAATCCCCGCACAAATCTCCTGTCAAGGGTTTGTCGTCCACTATTATTACCATGACTCACATTTAGAACATGCTTAATGCCCAATTACACACAGAGGCCGCGTTCTTAAAGCACTCTCTTCTTTAAACCCAGCCTGTGCTGACGTGCCCTCGGTGAGATTAACAACAAAATTGGAAAATCACACCATCACATTCGCGGTCACTCGTCTGTGACCCTTCATCGTTATCGAATGCCATCTTTTGTGGTTGCCGAGCAATTCTGCCCAGTGAATTGCGGAACAAAAAGGCGTAAACATAAAACCTGTCAGCATGTGAGGGATAAGATTGAAACGCAGATGATTGAAATGTCTTTTTTTGTTGTGTAGTAAAAGAAATCCTCACATTTTCTGCACTCAGTCATCAGTCTTGGCTGCTCGCAGTTGCATAATAAAGTGTATCTTAAATGTAAGGCAGTTTTTTTCTGATGCTGATGCATTCACAGTAGGGGAAAAAACACTTTAGCGTTGGTTTATTGTGAATAATAATTTCTGAAGGCAGGGTTATCTGCTTGCCTGGCACTCACAGCCTACGTGATAATCCGCAGTCGTATCCAATCATATGCTTCTGAAGAGCGGCACAGTGTGGTTATTACCTCCGTTTGCATTTGCTGAGTGCACACTAAGAGACATATATTTGGACTTTGCAAAAATATTAAGTTTTTCTTTTGCATTTGTGGTTAAATTCCCCAGATGCCCTCCTCAGTATTTCAAACACAACCTGACAGTGATAGTTTATGCAGCTATTCCCAAGGGGCTAAATAGAAGATTAGACTGCATTTATCCTTCTGGAAAATATATTGTTTAGAGATTCTTAGACAGTAGTTTTTTTAAGACATCAGCAAAATGTTTTCTGTAGTTTCATTTATCATTTTACCAGTCTGCGCTTTCCCACAAGGAATTCAGTTACTACTCCCCAAACTGCCACGGACTCCTCCGATATCCATCTGCTGGTTTATTTAGCCTCCAAACACGAAACAATGCATCACGCTGTCACACAATCCCTCGATGCACGAGTGTTACATGGCCCATGGGTTACAAGAGTGACAACACGGAGGATGTTAAATACTCACTTATGTGCAAAATAACAGATTTTTGTAATCACTGTTGCCAAGTGCGAGAGTGTTAAAGTAGGCATTAGTCATCCGGCCTCACATAATTACTTTGTACACTCAACGTCCACTTTAATAAGTCACTCAGCTGTCCTCAAAGATGGCATGCCCTTTCTGTCGGCCAAGTTAAAATAAATTGAGAGGAAGTACAAATGCAGACATGAATCACCCACCCTAGCTGTGCTCATTACATGCAGTTAATCAGGTCCACAGTGTCACGACCTGTCTGTGCTGTGTTGTGTCCTGTCTAGATCTGTCTTTGTTTTCCTGTTTTAGTTTGAAAAGTGTTCTTGTCTGTTGCTTCCTGTCTCTGTGTTCCCTCCTGCCTGATTACCCGATTGTGTTCACCTGGTGCCCCTGTGTTTTCTCCTCCCTCCTCACACGTGTCTTGTTTATTTGATTAGTCCTGTGTGCATTTAGGCTCTACTTTTTCTGTTCTGAGGGATTTTTACGTGTTGCCTTGCCTTATTTTACTTTGTTGCCTGGCCCGCAATAGAAGTATTTTGGATTTCAACCAATCTTCTGCATTTGGGTCCTGTGTACCTTTCCCTCCAGCCGTGACATACAGGACACATATGATCCGTGTATCATGATGTTTAGAAGTTTTTCCTTGTACGATGTGAGGGTCTGGACAGAGGGTGTCATATTGTAATACTGATATTCTGTACACACTGAAGACCACTCAGACAAATGTAACATTTGTGATATTGGGCTATATAAATAAACATTGATTGATTGAAATAACTTAAGTATAGTTATAATGACAGGAACATAAAGGGGCTGAGACAACCACTGAAATAAATATTCGGATTAAGCTATTTTGTTCCATGTTTATCATTTAATTACAGCTATATTTAATTCTCCATAAGTACGTGACTGATTTCTCTCTATCACCCTCACAAATGATCTTTTAAGCAAAACAAATGAATATAAATAATGATAATAATAATCAATTAAATATAAAATAAAATACATATTTAAAAGGAAATAATAATAAAATAATATCAATTCAAAATAATATAACAATATTTTGTATAATTTACAAAAATAATAAGTATAATAATAATAAGTACAAATGTAAATACTAATAATTAAAACAAATTACAATAACATAATAATAATGAATAATACAAAGAATAAAAGTGATTTGTTAAAGAATAAAATGATAAAGCAATTTTCTCCAATTTCCACAATTTCTCAGCGTGTAGCCGCCTTAATGTGTAAACAGGAAGTGACACAAACACACCCAGCGTCCTTGGTGAAAAACGGTTCATTTTGGGACTGAGTGGAAAATAACAAGACATTAAACCCTAGGAGGGCCTTCTGCCGGTCTTCAGAGCAGCTTTGCCTCCTCCTCCTCACTAAAGGCGCTTAGGTTCGGGGGATCCTGCCTCCTGCCACGGTTCTGCTGCAGCTGTGTTATTATGGATGAGATTACTGAGAGTTGGTGGGAAGGAGACGACCCCAACTGATAATTAGGGAAACAAAGAGCCCTGCCTGATGAGGGCGGCCTCCTGCACGCAGCTTGATCACATTAATCCAGCAGTCTTAAACTTTCAAGCAGAAGTCTCAGGGTTCAATCAAAGAAACACAAAAGGGATTAGATTAGTACAGAAAAAGTTATATTTTATGTTTAAGCGGGATTTTGACTTGCCTGCTTCAAAGTAGGAGCTGTGGTTTATTCCAGAAGTCATACAACCTCATTGAAATGCCCTCTGTCATTTGTAATTATACAAATCCAGCCGACAGAAACCCTACAGCTATTCAAGAGGACTGTGTGCAGGAAACCCCTTATATAAATGCAATTATGCTTACTCATTGAACACGAATAACCGATGACTCCATCAACCACTGAAAATGGCAAACTATTAAAAATACATACACACAAGTACAATAAGAATAGGAACATGTACTCTGAGAATGGAATATGTGCAGTGTATCAGAATTGAAAGAGGCAGAGCTGTGCAAGGATATAAGAGGTAGACTAATATCATATCTACCGTATTTGGTAAAGGCCTTGGAGGGAATAAATAAAAGGTATTATGTGTTTTGTCAATATGTGTATGCATTATTGAGTTATGGCCAAGTAGAGTCCCATTGACTTTTAATCTTTGACCACCAAATTCAAATAAATTCATCTTTGATTCCAAGTGGACGTTTGTGCCAAAATAGAAGGACATTTTCTTGATCAAAGGTCGATATAATGATGTTACTTAATCAAGATATTAGGTTGGTCAACAATACATTTTAGCCATATGGGTTATTCCTCATTAAACTAATGTATGTGATGCTTAACGATTTTAAAGGGGACCTATTGTGCTTTTTGGGGTTTCCCCTTTTCCACACCCTGCCTGAAACGCCTCCATTGGACTCCTTTGTTTACTTCCTGAACAAAGTGACATCACTATGTAACACTTGAGGTAGATAGCACCTACAGTAATAGAGGTGCTGCAGCACAGGCAGTATGAGAAAATAAAGAGCTTTTTGAACATTAAAGCATGGAGACACGTCCCAGTATAGACAACAAATACTAATATGAACCTGAAAATAAGTAGAATATGTCCCCTTTAAGCCATTTGTTCAACAAGTTGTGAAGTTGAAGTCTAATTCTTACATCTACAAAGACATAGCTTCATAGCAAGACGTTGACAACAGCTGTTGTTCAATCTCTATATATAGTTTGAGCCTTTACGACTTTGCGTTGTTTTGGTGTTTCTATCCTTGTTTCCTCCCCTTTAGTGATTTTGAGAGTAATCTTTTAAAACAGTATACTTTGTTTGTGATGGCAGAGCTTTAGCAAAACAAAAATATTATCTCATTTCTTTAGGAGTGACACCTCAGAAATCCAAGGCGATGAGGTGGATAGCTGAACTTGTGCGATAATTTTCTGCCTTGTACACTTTGAAAATTGAAATAGAAAAGTGTTCTTAATTGCTGAGACAACAGTCAGCGCTGTGTTTATCTGTACAGAAACAAATCTCTCTCCACCGCTCGCAGCCAAACATCCTATCATTCTGCCTGGATGATTTCATGCTTGAGGAAGCTGAGGTTAGGGAGAATATATCAGGTACGAAGCACGGGAGTGAGACCTCTGGAGTGGAGGCATCTTCTAAATACAGACAAACAGAATTGCCTGTTGCCACATATTGCTAAGAGGGCTGCTAAAAACACTTTAATGCTTGAAAGGATACACAAGCTGTTAGATTCACTCACTTACACACACATTTAATGGACAAAAATACATGTGGATGGATTACATATTTGGTAGGAGGCAGAATTTCATTTTTTTACACTGCAGTGAGAATTTTCTGTTCATGTTTTTTATTTAAACAATGCATTGTAAAAGATGCTTGAAGTATGTCAGGGTTTCTGACAAAATGCTAATCAAAACATTGAACCCCTTGACTTTATTTTTGTGAAACCTGGGTGTGCATCCCTGGGTTCAGTTGCCATGGTGACTAGATCACATATCCTGCAGTATAATGAAAACAGGCTAATTGACTTTATCATGTCCGGGCTCCATGTTCCTGCACCTGCTCAATACCAGGACTAATACAATACATGTCTTAAAGGGGCAGGTCGCTCTGCTGTGAGGTGGTACTTGTCTTTTCCTTTAAAAAACGGATTACGGTTTTAGATTTAGATATCATGAACGCAATAGAAGAAGTGAATTAGCGCCACCTGTAGTTAATTAGTAGTCAATAAGGGAATGGTGTAAGGTTAAGCAGCACCTGTGACTATATAAAGAGATTGGATTGGATGGTATTCTTGCAATTAAACACCTGAAATCGTAACATCCTGCATCCAGTATTTTTCTTGAGATATCTAGAAAATATACAATTACTAGCTTTAGGGACACAACCATGTCTTTTACTACATTTCCGAAAAAGTGATCCTCATGGAGGCACTGGAGAAAGGTCGAGTGATATCCAAAGTCAGTTAACTTTTTAATCTGGGTAACACAATTCATAAAATGTCATCCAATAGGTATTTCAGTCTGGATTAGATTGGGTAGCCAAACGGACGACTAACATTGCCAACCCTCGAGCAATGCCAATAGAGGAATCAAACAACTACATCCATCATCAATCCGTCCACGTATCCATTCATCCACTCAGCCATTAATGCATCCATTTTAGTTGAAATAAAGCCAGCAATTCTCCACAAGGCATTTTTCTACACAATGTGTCTGGCAGCCGCCCCATGTGATGAAAACTCACCACCCGCTGGGAAACAGTCCATCAGAAAATCACCTGCTGGCAGCAGACAATGACGATTCAGTCATTTCTCCCAAACTATAGTTTTCTGGATGACTCGGGGTGTTTTGCGAACATACATTTGGCAAAGCAGAACATCTCTCAAGCCTCAGATCCAAAGGGTAAACCTGAACAAGCATGATTATGTCAAATTGAAATATGTTTCCAAACTCACAGACATATTGTGAGTTATCCTATAGTCAATCCAAGCCCACTGCAAAGTATTGAAATGAAATAACATGGCCTTCATATCACAACAGTGGAAACGGGTAATAGAAAATGTGAAGTATCGATGTTGAGCAGCTTGTAGGTTTTATCATGTTTGCTCTCGTCTTAGTTCAGCCTGTTAGCGTTTTGTAACTGGCAAGGACACAAAGTAAAGCTGAGGTTGATAGGACATACTTGACAGGTTTTTGGTCATAAACCGCTGTAATAAAGATGTTAAAGGGAAATGGAAACACTTTTCAAACTGCTTTCCATGCGACAATATTACCATTAGGAAATGTATTTATCTAGTCTATTTCCAATGTAAACGATTGAGATACGCGAATTTACTTTTTGAAATACGTGCCTAATGACCATGGGCGCTTCCATTGCTCCGGGACTTTTCCAGTGACGTCACTGATTGGGTGCGGCTTCCTGGGCCAAAGCTCAATAACAAACAACATAGCGTGCAATGCACCAGTAGTTTACATTACAAGAAAACGGTCGTCGTCAGGAGTTTATTGTATTGCCCCAGGCTGCACAAATGGATTTTATACGAAGAAGGAAGAAGTACATTTCCATAGGCTGCCACTAAAGGATGAGAAGCTGCTCAAAGTCCAGTCTGGATGCCTGGTTCAATACAAAACATTGGATTTGAAGCCAGGATCTGTTCCCACAATATTCGATTTCTCAACGTATGCAGTCGGGAACACCGACCGTCCCAGCACGTCGGCCGCGCAAGACAATGACAGTGTCAACAAACGTGAAGTTCGAGCCACCAAACGAGTTGCTTCAGCTGCCGAGAGAGAGGTAAATATTGCAGCACTACCAGATTACTAGCTCACACATGTATTTACTGACACAGTGTGACCTTATTAATTAACGCAATCGCGTCCAAACTAAATGGTAGCTATTATTATGACGCACAATAGAGAATTGGGGGTGTTCTATAGCTCAACTAATTAAACTGGCATACACACGCTCATCTGTCGAAAACAGCACTAAAAAGGCTAGTATTGCTATTGATGGATGGTATTGCAGGACCCAGAGCGCACGGAGCACAGAGCGGACAGCAACGGAATTGCAGTTGTATTGCTTATAGATTATCAGAACATTTCAAAGGGGACACAGCCCCATTGGATATTAACCTATGGATTAACTACATCATCGTTTTTATCGTTGTAATGCCATTGAAGACCAGTTTAGACCAGACAATGAGGAAGGTAAGCCGTTAGCCTGGCGTATGTTAGTACCTAGCGCCACTTGTTTTGATGTACGTTTTTGTTGATAAGCTCGCGAGTTTGTATCTTTCAGTGTTGAGGTGGGCACCGTTCGATTCTGTGTCTCCTTGCGGTCATAAACGATGTGTTGGATGTGCGGCTAGGATAAGTAATAAGGGAGCTAGGAGTGATTTTCGGTGCAGTAATAGGTTAGCATTTTCGCTCGGGGCTAATTCAGAGGCTCACTGTTAGCATTGTGTTTTTTTAATTTTTTTATTCCGGATCGTATGCCACTCTATTCGACCGAATCGGTTCATAAGCATAGGCCATGGGATGCCTGGTAACTGTAGATGCTTCCACATCAATGTCATCTCCCGACGAATAGTCAAATTCATCGTTCAAAACGTCGATCTCATTGCAAAATTCCTCCATCGCTGCCATATCTGCTACGTTGTGTTGACTTTCGGTGGAGCGAAAACACAGCCAGTGACGTCACCATTTGGGACTCCCCTAATGGCGGCGGCCTGGTCCCGGAATTCCCCACCCGGCCGGCGGATAATTAATTTTCTTTTGGCGAGTAATATCATATACAATAAATATTACGATCAATATCCATTGTAAAATGAATAAACTACCGGAATATTATAACTGTAATTGGTGTTTCCTTTCCCCTTTAAATGTTGACCTAATGATGGTGCAAGAAAAAGAAGTATGGATCTATGATAAATCATTCTATAAGAGGGACATCATTTTATGTTTTTCCTGAAAATCCACTCAATAGTTTCAGGGAATCAGAGGGAAAATTACTTAATGTCGTGCCATCCATCTAGTAAAGGGGAAGTATTTGACTAGATAAGTTAAAACTTTAATCAGCATGCGTATAGATACATCAGGGGAATCCACACAAATCAGTGGATTCATCTACTGGGCAAATTAATAATCTGTACAAACTTCAATGTCAATCCATCCAATAAGTGTCAAGACATTGACCTCAAAGCTTACAATGTCAATCTGATGTTTTAAACAATATCTTGCTTTTCATTATAAAACTGTCAGTACTGCACATCCCTCTGAAATATACCATTTTATTCCAATTTTATTTCTACAGGTATACCAACCATATTCGATGGAAATACTGCTATATTTTTAACGTTATTATAATTTTCTTTAAATCGTTTTTTATCCTGGCTCCAATTTTATTTATTTTTGTATGTATCCTCGTATGTATTAAGCTACTTGGCAACAAACCTGTTTCTGATTCTTTCTGATTTTTCATTCACGCACTTGTAAAAAAGTAACCTTGCTGGGATTGTGAATGTCAAAGTTTCTTCGTAATCCATCCAATATTTGCAGAGTTATTTCGGTATGGACCAAAGTGGTGAACCTACATCTCTAGAGTCAAGCTGCATGGGTAAAGAGTATATCACATATACATACTGCTCTCCTAGGAACTGCATGGCATTATTAAATAGATATATATCCCAGTGTTTCTTTGGCGAACCAGTTCACTTTATTAACATAAGCTTGGCATATTGTCTGTTGCCATCTGGATGTGTGGCCGTTGCTAATAATGTTATTATAAGAACGAAAATGAAGTTCATGAGGACGCATATGAGCAGTTCATGAAATCTGGAGAGGTTTCAAATATAAAAGAAGACTCCAGACAGTTTTACATAATGCATTACAATCATCAAAAAGGAAGATGACATGAAACATCAAAATGCTTCTTAGACACCGAAAGGTCTTTTAGGCTCCAACTCTCAAAGCAGATCCTTTCTTGTGTTTCTCTCGCTCTCTAAAACCCAGAGAATAGATCATAGGAATCATTGATCCTCTCCGCCTCCATTGCCATCAGATCTGAAGGGAAGCTCTCCTCCATTATGCGCTGCTGCTGCTCGTACTGGGATCAATCTCCTCAGGGTTTGTTTGTTTTGCTTTTAATAAAGGTCGACACTGACTGATGGCCACCTTACCAACAGGTTTGTTATGATGTTGGATAGGCTAATGATTTAACTTATCTTGTTGTCTTTTAAAGAATTAAAACACTGTAGAACTTCATCAAATAAGGAAACACCCTAATGTCCAAAGTCACGCTGACGAACATTTCCATTACCCTTCAGGGCCGGCAGGTTAAATGCAATTAGGGTTTACTTTGTTTATGGAGAAAAATGAAAATAATGCTGACTTTTCACTTTACGTTCCTGTCTATGAGGAAAACATAGTTTTAGTAAAATTACAGACGTTAAAATGTATTTATTTTGTTTTTTAAACCTGGCAAGTTTGGACATGTCCTACAAATAATCTCATTAACAACTTTTCTTGTTTTGTTTATTACATACGGCACTTTGTACTGAAAACATAACTTTGGCAGAACTGTATAATATGTATTTACCAGATTAAGCTAGCTAATCTCGGTCCCTGGGCAGGTAGACATTGTAAATGAGATTCAGTTCTGCCTGTAGACAGTGAAGTTACTTATAAACTCATTTTGTATAGGATTTCGACCAGTCGGGAGACTCTATAAACCAATTATCATTTTAAATTGGTTAATAAATGTATCTTTTTTCTGCTGCTGCCATCCAGGATAATTGTTTAATATTATAAGAAATCTTATTAACCACACCAACTCAACCGGTTTTTAATCAGACATTCATGCACACTGGTATAATTGTGAGAGAGGTACTAAATGGGTTTCTTTAAAAGGTCTTTAAAAGTATTGAATTGAAATGTAGTAGACCCGGCAGAAAGACCCCACCAATCTGAGCCATTTGCCGTCTTCTCATCTCAAATTGAGTAATTGGGTGCAGCCCTCTCTAACTCTCTTCTTTTTGAGGTTTGCATTGTGCTGACTGCAAAGGAAATATGAAGAATAGTGAGCAGGAAAAAGCTGATCACATTGACATGCCTTGGGATTGATTTGCATGATAGAGGATACAGAGAATCGACTATGTTGGACTCTATCGCTCTTCTACTGCGCGCTGACAGGAGCTCAATTAAACACCTCATCTCAATGACATCCAGGACATGTTGGGATGAGAAACCGCTGTGCACACATTTCACCTGGACAGAGAGGAATTATGCAGATTTGATATCCATACCGCAGTAATGCACTCTGCTGTGTGCAAAGCCTCATTGAAAAACATTGTGGAAAGTATTTCAATCCCCCCTTTGAAGGCCTCACTGAAATAGCATGTGTGTTTCATTGTAAATCCTACATAAGGCTCTTGTGTAATATTCATTGGCAGATCTATTTGTTCGCAGATCTTCGCTTCATCTGTTGTATCGTAGCTTCGAAGCACATCCGTCAAATCCCGCGTATACACAATTTAAGACTGTTACCAATGAGCTTATGAGTGAAAATAGAAAATTCCTCACAGCTGAAATCTTTTGATTAACACATCGTGACAATGACACACACACGCACGCACGCACGCACACACACACACACACACACACACACACACACTGGGCTATATACTGTAGTAATCCCGCCTCTCTGGCCCTCAGGAGGAGTTTGCTGGAGTGCTGATGTTCATTAGCATAGCTTTGAGTGAGCCGACCCTTTGTCATGCATTTGCCACGATGAATCAAGTTCAACATCTGCAGCCACCGGCTTGTCACCACTGAAAGATTTGCCACGGATGATTTACATATCAAACCCAGGGTCCGCATGATTCTCCACCCCCTCATTTGATGTGAACAAATATGCCCGCACCTGCTTCAAACCCATCAATAAGACCATCAGAACCATCCTCGTTTATTGATACCTTATAGCAGGGGTGTCAAACTCAATTTCATCGCGGGCCACATTTGCATAAGGGTTGCACTCAAAGGGCCGGTTGTAACTATATAAATATATCATATATATATAAAATAATGTGTTATTGCCTCTCAATTGGATTAGTATCGGATAGGATAATAACTTAGTCATTAACTACGTCTGAAAGCAGAAGTCTCTTCAGTGTGCATGTCACAAAACGAGATGCATTGTGGGACATGTAGTTTATGGGCAACCTGCTTCTGTAAAGTGGCATGTAACCGTATAATAAACGTATTATATTCTTTGCAAGCTCTTGCGGGGCCACATGAAATGAAGTCGCGGGCCGGATTTGGCCCCCGGGCCTTGAGTTTGACACCCCTGCCTTATAGGCTGAATCTCTAATGGCAGCAGACTGTTGGATTATCATCACCGTCTGAAACGAGCCCGGTCAGCAGTCGTCTTCATTATCGCATTGATTCAACATTAGCGTTAAACAAAAAGGGGCTTTATTTGTTTTTCTTTAAATCACTTTTGTGGCTGCGGAGGTTTAAATTATTAAAAGATGAAAACACATTCATACGAGAGACAGTGTTTAGAGTTCTTTCTTACTGTGCATCTCATGAAATATTAACACAGGGTTTCTATGTACTTTGCAGTTAAAACTGATTCATTTTGTTTAACTTATACTTTTGAATTGAATGCTACTTTTATTTGTTCAACCTCTACCTCAATGTCCACCAGGGACGTGCACAGACATTTGGAGGGGCTATTGCTCTAAGCTGGAAAAAGGGCCTCCCCCCGAAAAAAACACAAGACCTTTTGAAAATTGTAACTCGTTTTTAATGTAAAAGAAACCAAACGATTATTACATCAACTAAATTGAACAGTGATTCACATCTCATAACAAAATAAGCTAAGGCGAGTACTTGCATTCGGTGACTTGATTTTAAAAATGTTTTGCGGTCCATATCTCATTAAAATATCTAATGTTAGTAACTATTAAAGATAAAATGGGGACAATTCTGTTCTAATGTAGTTTGACCATTGCTGTGCAGACATGCTGATAAAATAGGGCCTCTAACTAATTACCTTAAATAAACTCACTAATTAATTAAACCAGTTCAAGACGCATTATTCTTATTCTTATCATTCTTTATGAGCGCAGTAACGGTAAGGTATCTTATTACTTAGTTATTTAGTTTTCCATAACTTAGTAACAGAGATGGTCAAACTGAAGTGGTAGAGACATTGCAGAAATCCTACACTGAAGCGGGACAGTGAAGGGTTATCCGTGGCACAGCCCCACCTAGTGTTAGCAGAAAGTATTAAAAATGATGATTACAACAAAATGCAAAAAATAAATTAAAAAATATATAAAATATATTTTAAGATCATGTTTAATCATCTGATTCGTCTGTACATTGCTGTTTTAGTCTGTGTTCTTCTCATTAGTGTCTACAGTGTGTGCCTATTGAGCTGTTTAGAGCCATGTGGGACAAAACCCGATCCTGCCCCTCCCTCTCTCTGTCTAAGTGAACGGTGACTGTAAAAACTACACTGCGCATGCTCAGAATATTTTCCTATTTAATGTGTGTGGCAAAAAAATAATGACCATAGGGGCATAGTGCTGCCATCCCCACCATACGTCATCTCACATTATTCAGAGCTGATTGGCTGTAAGTACGTGTGCCGCGAAAAGTGTGGTGTGTGAAGAGGAGGAGAGAGAGCTGCAGTGAGGTGTCCTAAAACCCGGAAGTAAGCTGCGCATATGGGATTAGTTTTGTATCATAAAGATAAAGCAACACTTTATCAGAATAAAGCAAAACTATGAGTTTAAAAGAAGAAAAAAACGAAGTCAAGCAACATAAAATAAATTTCAAAAATAAAACTATAAGTTGCAAACAAATCATTTGTGCAATCATGTAAACTATAAGTCTTTTTTTCTTTGTTTTAACATAAGTTTTTGTTTGCAGTTCTTGTTTCTTCTTTCTCAATGATCAGACTTTTGCTCTCGCTGCAGCTCTTCACACTGCTGCTGTTAAATAATTTCCCAATTTGGGATTGATAAAGTGTGTCTATTTATTTTATAGATTAAAAAAACACATCTGTATTTTTAAGCTAAAGGTGATACACAATATAAACTGTATACTATTATTTTTCAAAGACATGTTACATTTCAAAAGCATATATTGCTATGTTTAGGACAAACAATTAAAGACTGCTTTAATTGAACAAATTATGCAATATAAAAGTGGCAGATTTGCTTTATGAAACAGAGCAGACCCAGGCTGCATGACAACACAATTAGGAACATGCTCACATCTTACTATGTTGGTCTGAAGAGCTGAAGCATTCAGACACAATGGATACAACAAACTGTGTTGTCTCATTCTATATCCTGTGAGAAAATGATATACATTTAGCATTACAAATTTGACATACTATTCCTAGCCTGAGGAAGATATGAATAATCAACAGATTTGAATGGAATCTCTAACATTTTCATGTAGAATAAAGACAAAAGAGTGATTATACAAATTACATTTATTGAAATTTGAACCAGAAGATGAAGTCTCAAAGAATGTTTTAAATAAAAGGACATAAAACAAAAAGGTGGATAATAATAAAATCTATTACGTGTATACAGTATGTAAAGACATTTGGTGAAATGAAATGACACTGAGCCAGTGATAACAGTAACGCCAGCGTGGATGAAGCTGGTGCAGGTCTTTCTTCATGCCCCCCCCCCCTCCGTGCTGTCCCCTCAGAGGAGGTGGGGAAACGGGATAAGACTCAGGACGCCACGCTGCCTCAATGATCCACACTGTTAATATGAGAGGAAAATAAATGTTTTAGGAAAGGAAAAATATGAAGTTAACAAATAAAACACAGCTCAGGGGTGGTAGGTTTTCCTACAAAGTTAACTCAGCCTCCTTTAATTTTCATATCAAATTAGCGTGTTAATAAAATAACTTTAAGCGATCATGGCTTATACTTGCATATCTAAACAGAATCATGAAAGCCTGTTGGTAGGGTCAGGCACACGAGTCCGTTTGAGTGTGTGCGCCGGTGTCTGAACGCTCACTCACTGCTAGCTATGTAGCTAACTGTTAGGCTACTTAGCTTGCATTGTTATGGATCTAAAGGTAGTACAAGCTAACTTTCATAGCACAGCTTTACTTCTCACTTAACACAATAAAGAAACAGACCGTATAGCACAAACAACACAAATGATCAATACTTACATATATTTTCACTTATATTATAATAATTGAAATGCTGGTTATTCTGGGGGTCTTCTGTCCACGCTCAGCTAGCTACCGCACCGCAGCTGCCTGCACTGTACAATCGCTGGAGGACTGGGATGTCACTCAAAAACTGAGTAGCCAATGGGGACGCACCCCTGAAAGTCCCGCCCACCTGGGAGGTTTGTGTCAGAATCTCAAACAAAAAATGAGGGAGCGCAAAAGAGAAAGCTGCAGCGAGAGCAAAAGTCTGATCATTGAGAAAGAAGAAACAAGAACTGCAAACAAAAACCTATGTTAAAACAAAGAAAAAAGACTTATAGTTTACATGATTACACAAATGATTTGTTTGCAACTTATAGTTTTATTTTTGAAATTTATTTTTATTTTGCTTGACTCAGTTTTTTTTTCTTTTAAAGTCATAGTTTTGCTTTATTCTGAGAAAGTGTTGCTTTATCTTTATGAAAAAAAATAATACCATATTCGCATGGCTTACCTCGACAAAAAAGCAATGAGATTTCTCCATAGGATTTTAGAAAATAGCTCCAAATAAGGTCTGTGGGAAACAAACCTGTTAGATAAATGCACGTTTTGTTCAGCCGGATAATATCCACATGTCTACCCTACTTTTATAATTTTCGAATCATAAATCTATTGATTAGATTAGATTTATGATAGACTTTTGAAACTACAAGAACATAAGGAGGACTTTTACAAAAAAGTAATAGAGATTTTTGTCCAGAAGGATAGGCAAATGGACTTCATCTTCAAGTCAAGGTAAGACTGCAATTGTATTGAAAATGGGATCTTACTAAGAGAGAACAATTCAATATTTAAATGATACAATTACATTTTGTAGGTATCCTTTTGTTGAACTGTCTGTTTAAAATTAATTGAAGCATCAGACAAAAAAAGCTTTTGAAAATAATATTATATTTTGATTTAGGTCAAAATATAATATTTGTAAACCTGAAGAGTCAGTGCCAGTGCCTCACCAACCATGAACCTCACTGCAGAAGCTATAGACATCTAAGTTGTTTGTGCCCCACCACTTTTGTACATATAAAAACGCCACTGACAACAAGTAGGCTATATTTAGGTGTTTTTTGTAAATAACCGACGGTATCAAGAGGAAGTAAAGTCCCCTGGTTTGTCCCTTATACCCTAACTGCCATGAGTCAACTCAAAATCAAGTTTCCAAAATCCGACACTGAGGTGGTCTTTAACACACCAGCAGATGACAGCGCTGACAAAGTGTGCTTCCCGCAGCGAGACGCTACTATACTAATTGTGGGCTTATCGTGTTGATTCGGCCACAACAGAAAAAAGAAAAACAAACTCTCGCTCTCTCCAGAGGGGCAGGTCAGCCAAAAAGGCCAAACGGGCCGTTGCCCGGGCAACATTAGCCCGTACCTGTGCACGTCCCTGATGTCCACTATATCACCTTAAATGTCTGACTGACATATTGTATTTCTAGAGAAGCTTTGTTTGCATTGCTCTACTGAAGGGGGAAGAGTTCTGTCCACGCCTTGTAATAATCCTGGTAAAGCGAGGTTGGGTTATCAACTAGGAAATGCAGACACATATCAATAGGAAAACAACACTGTCTTTAATACAACACCGCCCAAAAAATATACATTACATTACATTACATTGCATTTAGCTGACGCTTTTATCCAAAGCGACTTACAATAAGTACATTCGACCAGGAAGACACAACCTTGAAGAAAACAGAATCATATAAGTACATCAGGTTTCATAGAGCCAATCAGTTCAAGTGCTACTCAACTGGCTATAGATAAGCCAGTCCTTTATTAGTATATAAGTGCTCTGTTAGCAGTTCTTTGTTAGTTATTCTATCGCTCGAAGTGGAGTCGAAAGAGATCGAGTTTTCAGTCTGCGCCGGAAGGTGTGTAAGCTTTCTGCTGTCCTGATGTCAATGGGGAGCTCATTCCACCATTTAGGAGCCAGGATAGCAAACCCACGTGTTTTTGCTGATGGGAACTTGGGTCCCCGTCGCAGCATATACTACTTGTAAGTAAATAGTGAGAGATTGCATTAGCATTGTGAAAGTTTAGAAAGTAATAATGTTTGAGTGTGCAGTTTTTGGAATACAAACTGGACCATGGAGCTTCCTTAATGTATCTACCAAAATCTGACTAGATATCATGGTATGCGCTAGTGGAAGATTTTAGATCATGTACTTGAGGAAAAATACCAATCCATTAACGTTAAAGTACTCCATTACAACTAAAAAACCTACATTCAAATGTCCACTTAAGTAAAGGAACAGAAGTATAATCAGCAAGATGTATGTAAAGTCTCAAAAGTCATAGTACTCACTCTGCAAAAAACTTTCCTTCATATGTGGATTTATTATTATGTATTTAAGCAATCGCTCACGACAGGCCGTGGTATATGCTCATTATATCACAGCTAAGGGGCGTGGTTCGGCCCGACGCGAACGGTTACCAAGTGTGGCAATGTGAAAGAAAAACACACTCTAATTTCAATAGTTTTTATTAGTAAAATGATTGTTCAAAATAAAATAGTCCCTCTGTTGCCTCCTGCACGAAACATAGTGTGTATCTGAAAGAGGTATTTAACAAAACCAAGGCTCTGTCACTATCCCCACATCACCCTTTTGATTGTGCTATCGATCTGCTACCCGGCGCACCCATTCCTACGGGACGCCTTTATTCCATCTCCAGACCAGATCGAGCGGCCATGGATGAATACATCTCGTCTTCCCTGAAAGCGGGAATCATCCGTCCCTCCTCTTCACCGGCAGGGGCCGGATTCTTCTTCGTGAGTAAAAAAGATGGCTCACTCAGGCCATGTATTGACTATAGTCCACTTAACGCCATCATCACTAAGAACCGCTACCCCCTGCCATTAATGTCAGACCATAAGAACTTAGAGTGCATCAGGAAAGCCAAGAGACTGAATTCACGTCAGTCCCGCTGGTCTCTGTTCTTTAACAGATTCAATTTCTCGATTTCCTTCCGACCGGGTACTCAGAATGGAAAACCAGACGCACTGTCACGACTCTATGAGCCAGAGCCATACTGCCAAGGAACCAGAGGCAATCCTTCCACTGAACTGTGTGGTTGGGGCGGTCTCCTGGCACATAGAACATGATGTGAAGCAGGCTAATGTTGTGAGCCCAGCACCTAGTGGGTGTCCAAATAATCGTTTGTTTGTTCCTGTGTCATTACGCTCCGAGGTAATCCACTGGGCTCACACCTCTAAGCTCACATGTCATCCAGGTATCCGGCGAACGATGTTCTCCATAAAACAGTGTTTCTGGTGGCCAGCCATGGTAAAGGAGGTGACTGAGTACGTGGCTGCCTGTCCTGTGTGCGCCCGTAACAAGACCTCATCCCAGGCTCCGATGGATCTACTTTGCCTCTGCCGTGCCCCAACGCCCTTGGTCCCATATCTCACTGGACTTTGTCACCGGACTACCACCTTCTAAAAGGTAACACTGCCGTCCTGACGGTAGTAGACCGTTTCACCAAGATGGTCCACTTTATCCCTTTACTTAAACTTCCCTCTGCCAAGAAAACGGCAGAGGTCATGCTAACCCACGTTTTCAGGATCCATGGCTTCCCCAGTGATGTTGTTTTCCGACCGAGGCCCCCAGTTCATCTCCGTCTTCTGGTGCCTCGTGTCTCAGAGCCCAAGGTCATGGAGCGACCAACTCACCTGGGTGGAATACTCCCACAACACTCTCCCCTCGGCGTCTGAGTGCAAAACCTTGTAAAATACACGATTTCCCCTTTAAAGTGAAGTGGAGTAGAAGTACAAAGTACCAACAAGAAAATACTGCAAGTATCTTAAAAGTGAAAGTAAAAATCTATCATGCTTTTCATCCACTAACGCTTTATTAGCCACTGCCAGTGACAACCTCTAAAGCAAGAATAACAAATAAGAGATTCTAACTGCACCTGCCGTTATAATACATCTACTTCTCAATTGTCCTGTGAGAACTGCATATCTGAAATATTCCACTTTTTATGAGTTCAGAAAAACAATTCAGTCAACAGCTTTGTGATGATGCCTTTTCCAGCTGATCCAAACGAGGATTTTAAATGGTTTATTGAGCTTAATTAGTGCGAGGATTTGCAAAAGGAACAATTTATCCTTCAGTTTATCACAAACAAAACCAATCAAACAAAATCTGAATCCCCAAATCTAGGGCAATGATCTTTTCACTGTGCAAAACTCATCTGAAAAGTAAATATAGACAAATGTAGGGAAGTAAAAAGTACAATGTGTGTCTCTGAGATGTAGTGGCGTAGTATGAAGTGGCATAAAAGGGACATTTGTAAATACATGCACTTTCATTCTACCACGAGCTTCTGTTGATACCATTCAGTGTGTTTTATCTTTCTGCTTCCTATTAGGGGAAGTTTCCCTCTGACTGTAAAGTACAGATAGCATTATTATTAATGTGGAAAAGAGGGAGGCTTTTCATGGTAATGGTGCATTATCTTTTCATGGCAGGTTATTTTCTCAGCTGCCTCAAAATGATGGAATATACGTAAACAAGAAAACCAGAAGCATTATCTCTCCTGTCATACCGCACGCTCTCCTGGGACCTATGAAAAATGTAGGAAGAACTGCATCCTGGGACTATTTTCTTACACAAATTGGAAGTGTTTGGAAGGAAATCATTGAGTGGTTTGAGTAATGTTTTGACATCCAAGCAAGCCTTTTGAAAGTGAATACAGGTAAGCAGTGAACCTGTATTCGTGAACATGACCGCGGGGCAAATGAAGGGGGCGAGTCAGTATCGGCTGCAGCAGATGCACGGAGGAAATTGAGTCGTTTGAAAACCCGCAGCCAGAAACAATTTGTTATTGGCGCTAGAAGAGGAGATCCAATCTTCAGTAACAGGAAGCGCGGTAGACCCCCCCAGACCCAACCTTTGAAGGGAAACATGGGGCGGGGGCTTCAATAATCTCCCAATTATCTGATCTATCTCCGAATAATATCCCAGCAATGTAGACAGTGCAGTATTTAGACCCCGCTTTAACGAAATTAAGGATGGGAGTCAACGGAAATCTGGTTAAGCTCAATATCACTTTGTAATTAGAAAGGCATGACATTTCTTTTTCTGATGCCTCATCTGTCACAGGGATGAGTGGATTAATTTATGGTTAAGAACATAATTAAAGGATGAGGTCAAGCGAGTTCACGTACAGTAAAGTTAATTATAATAAAGTCAATCAGGCTTTATTCCCCTCATTTTACTTAAAAACCTTAAAGGTCCCATGTCATGGCCATTTCTACTGATCATATTTCCATTGTTGAGGTCTACTAGAATAGATTTATACTGTGCAATTTTCCAAACTCACATTGGTTTCTCTGTAAAGTATGTGTATTCACTCTCTGTCCTAAAGGAGTTGTTGGAGCTCCTGCCCCACCCTCTCCCTGTGAGCCCAGTGTGCTCTGATTGGTCGGGAAGTTGCGAGGCTCGTTGCTGCGATCTGCTGCGAGGAGCGGACAGGCTTCCGGGTCGGCGATACAGCGAGAACAAGCGAAACTCATCCTGAGCACACACAAACACTCACAGCCGAAGTGAAAACAATAAGTGTGGCTTGATTGAGTAAGAAAAAGGTTTATAACGCTGTGAGCATGGGTCTGCGGAGAGTATTTCTCCGCGATCCCAACGTAGCAGCCCGAAAAACGTTTACCCATTTAAACAGTCGTGGTAGATACCGTGTTTGTTTTAAACATCATAAATACACAAACAACAATGAATACCTACAGGTTGTGTACCCGAATCTCCCGCTGGTCCAAACATATCCGGCATGAATCGCTGAAAGGTTTGGGAAGCTTTGTTTCGTGAAAGGCTGGCAGAGGGTGCGGCCTCTGGGTGTTCACACGTCACAGAACCCAGGAAGTAACAATGGAACATGAGAAATCTCCAACGAGGCGTTTTGGGGAGGTGTTAGAGATTTACTCGCTACAGGGTGTACTTTGAGGGTTTGTGACTCTGCAGACCGTTCACATGCAGAAAAACCTTCATAACACACAAGGGGACGGTAATAACCGGAAAAGCATGACATGGGACCTTTAAGTAGGAAATAAACACATTTGAGCGATCAGTTATTCTAATGATCAGATACGATCAGATATAATAATAATAATATATTAATTTTATATAGCGCTTTTCTGAACCCAAAGACGCTTAGATATGACACGTGGGTTTGCTATCCTGGCTCCAAAATGGTGGAATGAGCTCCCCATTGAAATCAGGACAGCAGAAAGCTTACACACCTTCCGGCGCAGACTGAAAACTCATCTCTTTCGACTCCACTTCGAGCGATAGAACTATTAACAAAGCACTTATATACTAATAAAGGGCTGGCTTATCTAAAGCCAGTTGAGTAGCACTTGAAATGTGTTGGCTCTATGAAACCTGATGTACTTTATGATTCTGTTTTCTTCAAGGTTGAATTTTGTTGGTCGAACGCACTTATTGTAAGTCGCTTTGGATAAAAGCGTCAGCTAAATGCAATGTAATGTAATATGAGAAATTAATTTGAATTGAATCCTCAGAGATTCATGGCGGAGATGTGTTTGCTTTTATTGAGCTTCATTAGCTGCCAACAGATACATTAAGCAATTCTCACATCCCAATTCACACACATGGTTAAATCTACAAAAAACGTTGCTGCAGGGTTAGAAATGGTGTTTAACATAAACACATAACCAGAGGTCAAATGTAATATTCATAATTTATGTTGAAATAATCTATTACATGTAAAAGTCCTACATTCAAATTCTTATATGACTATTATCAACAAAATGTTCTGAAGGGGTCATTGTGCTTATTTCCAGGGTCATATCAGTATGTAGTGTCTCTACTTTAAAGAGTCCTCTCCTGCTGATGTTCAGGTGTATATCAGTATGTAGTGTCTCAACTTTAAAGAGTCCTCTCCTGCTGATGTTCAGGTGTATATCAGTATGTAGTGTCTCTACTTTAAAGAGTCCTCTCCTGCTGATGTTCAGGTGTATATCAGTATGTAGTGTCTCTACTTTAAAGAGTCCTCTCCTGCTGATGTTCAGGTGTATATCAGAATGTAGTGTCTCTACTTTAAAGAGTCCTCTCCTGCTGATGTTCAGGTGTATATCAGTATGTAGTGTCTCTACTTTAAAGAGTCCTCTCCTGCTGATGTTCAGGTGTATATCAGTATGTAGTGTCTCTACTTTAAAGAGTCCTCTCCTGCTGATGTTCAGGTGTATATCAGTATGTAGTGTCTCTACTTTAAAGAGTCCTCTCCTGCTGATGTTCAGGTGTATATCAGTACAGTATGTAGTGTCTCTACTTTAAAGAGTCCTCTCATGCTGATGTTCAGGTGTATATCAGTATGTAGTGTCTCTACTTTAAAGAGTCCTCTCCTGCTGATGTTCAGGTGTATATCAGTATGTAGTGTCTCTACTTTAAAGAGTCCTCTCCAGCTGATGTTCAGGTGTGTATCAGTATGTAGTGTCTCTACTGGGACATGTCTCCATGCTTCAATGTTCAAACAGCTCTTTATTCTTCTCATACTGCCTGTGCTGCAGCACCTCTTTTCACCCTCTGTCTGAAACCAGAACCCAGTCTGCTCTGATTGGTTAGCTGGCCGGCTCTGTTGTGATTGGTCAACCGCTTAGAGATGTCCCGCCCCTTAGCCTATAATGTACAATGTGTTGGAGCGCTAGCCAATAGAAGCTTGGCATACATAGTGATGGGAGAGAAACTCCCTCTGGAGGAAACACAAGGATTTTAGTCTTTGCAGTCCATTTGCATGTACAAAAACCTAAGTAACAAACTATAGGAAAGAATAAACCCCCCCAAAAATATAATAGGGTGTTTATTGCTCTTATTTTTATTTGTTGTAAAGCACTTTGAATTGCCTCGTCTTGCCTTGCCTGTAGAGTATATTCATGGAAAGTATTGCAAATGTTATTTCTCCTGGGAAAATGTTATATAACCACCTGGAAAACCACTCATGCCAAATCATTTGCATTTTGAATTGACTTTAGGTGAGGGTATCCAACTGGTTTTTATTTTAATAATGTGTTTTTGCCTCTTTAGAACCTCTTAAGCCCGAAGGTCCCCCCAGTGGACCCCTCCCACCGTTTTTTTACGAGACTATGTCTCAGGGCTTCTTAACATTTATGAAACTATTAATGTTTCATACCCTTTTAAAGGTAAGAAACTCCGGTAACTGACAATAAGAACAATTGTTAGCTAAAAAAAACACAAGAGTAATACCAAGCCTTTGAATTAGCATTGAGCGAAAAAATGCTAACTAATGCTAACGCTTTTTTACACAGAACTCACGGTAGAAATGCCCTTATTACTATCTTAACTGCACAAACAAGATATACGATTTAAAGCTGAGACTCCACAGATTCCACACATGTAATGTCATCACTGTACGACCTCGAATTCCTGGAGCTATCAGCCAGAAAAGAGAAAGTAAACAACATCCGGTTTCAAAAATATTACAATAATTACGTCTTACCTTTTTTGATTTGTGATCAAAAGTTGTGTTCAACGGAATAAAAACGCCGCTCAAGGTTAATCCAATGTCTTCGTAATGTAATGTTTTTTTTCGGCGGACATTAGAATTTACATGTTTTTACTGTGTTCCATCTGAATTTACTTTAAAATAAAAACATCTATATTGATTCTGACACTTCTACATCCAACTCACAGATGTAACCTTGCTTTGAGAGAAAACATTATTAATTTACCCCTTTTAGAAGTGAAGATATAGTCTTTGTTGTGTTAGTGGCATTTTTGAGCCTGAAACCTGAAAACAGGCTCAGGGCTTAGGAGCTTAATGTTTTCTACTGTTTTAGTTTTTGCCTTTTATCTGCACTTTTTGATATTGTGACGCTGTATGAGGAATAAAGGATTTCTAATTCTGAAAACACACTTATATAAACGTAAGTTGTTACTTGTAATAGAGTGTATTTACAGTGTGGTGGTAGTAAGGCAAGTGTATTTATATAGCACCTTTCACCACAAGGCAATTCAAAGTGCTTTACAAAAATGAAAGACATTAAGTTGTAGTAGTAGTAAAATATATGAATACTTCTTCCACCACTGCACATACATACTGTATACCAAGTTTGTTTTCACCTACAGCCTCACAACTGTCTCCCCCGTCTCTCGGTGGTTGTTTCTCTCGTTCACTCACACGGTGAAACCCCCATCATTACAAGTTGTAAACACTCGGAGCGATGAGGGATCGTCGGTGGGAGTGGCAAAGACCTGGCAAGTCACAGGTGGTTCAACTCAGGGAAGACTTGATCACCGGAGACATGTTGACCTGCAGGGACCAGCTGAGTCATTCAAACTGTGAGAAAAACAAGCCCAGTGGTTGTTAGGTTTTTTTCTGTTTGTTTGTGCACACTCAGAGAAGATGTGGGGGAGGTATATAGTCAGGAGGGGGGGGGGGGGGGGTTTAGGGAGGTGATGGAGGGGCTTGTTAGGCTCTGGTTAGCAATTACATGTGACTTAGTTTTCGAGCATATGTGATGCAATGATCACCTGAGGGACTGAATGTGATTCATTAAGTCCTGGCACATAGTTAACATTGCACATAATACATGTTCATGCACTCCACACACACACACACACACACACACACACACACACACACACACACACACACACACACACACACACACACACACACACACACACACACACACACACACACACACACACACACACACACACACACACACACACACACACACACACACACACACACACACACACACACACACACACACACACAGAGAGATAGTAGTCTGTAAAACACACATGAAAGACAGAGGAGGATAGCATCAGCCTCGGACGGAGACCATCATCTTCTGCATGCTCGGCTGCTGCTGCTGCCGCTGCTGATGTGTGTGTGTGTGTGTGTGGGTGTGTTAGTTCCGTTGGATGAGCACACACACGGCTGAGGATGCAGCTGGGAGCATGAGTTCTGACCGAGAGGAGTATGACATGGTCTGTCAGAAAGCTGTGACCCTAATTGTTGACCTTTGCCTGCACAACAGCTCGCTGCTGGACCCGGACACCTGTCAGGATTACCTCTTCCTGCTGTCCAGCCACAGCTCTGACCGCAAACAACTGGGTAAGGACTATAATTAACTCCTGATCCATATCGGGTGAGGGGCGGCTGCTCCCCTGTTGTGCTTTGTTCATCTCTGTCCTTTAGGTTTTCCTTAACAAAAAAGCTAATTTCAGAATGGTTGCTTTACTTAAATATGACCGCTAAGGCATAATCTTTTCCCTGCTTGTTACCCTGTGTGGTCAAAGAAGACGGAGCTCAGACGGAGCTTCCACTGAACCATTAATACATCTTTAATGAGTTTTCGTGACCCCGGGGCAGCAGGGAGCAATAGGTGTCTAATACAAACTCACATTGACTACCCCAGTGTGCTCCAGAGAGCTTCTAGATAAGCCTCCGGGCTGACTAATGCCAGCTGATGCTGTCCCGACCACTCAGCCTTACGAAGAATAAGAGACAAACCTTTGCAGAAAATGTTCGTTGTTACTTCAGAGTGAACAACACAGAGCGGTAATGAGAGTTTAATCTGCTCTGCAAAGTTTCAACATCCTGAATTTAATTTTATATTTATTCATCAAGTGTGATGTTCACATCTGTTGCAGACTCTTGCATCTGTTGCTGTGGCACTTGAAATGGGCTTCACCCTCTTTAAAGGAATAATCCCTCTCTTGTTAATGGAGCAGCTCCACTCTCGCTCCTGCAGGCGCATGTGCTTTCATTCTTCACTGTGTGTATTGTAGTTGGGGGAAGATGTGCCGTTAAATCTGGCAAATATTGTTTCGAAACGGAGCAATCTGGAGAATTTAGTGTTCCTGCAGAAAACATTTTGCGAGATATAACCGAAGGGGATGTGGATTTTAGCTTTATAGGTTTAGAAAGAAAAGCTTCCCAGAGCTATAAAGACTTTTAGATAACTGAGCTCATTCAATTTGGATTTAAAATGTTTGAATACCAATACATATGATTTCACACCAATAACCTGATTTTATGCATATTAGATATCCTTAACTTTGAGCTTTAACTGTTTCCTCATCCAGCACATTTTGTATTTCTCCCCCTAACATGCGAGTTTGACTGAGAATTTTTTTTTTTAGCTTTGAGAGCAGGTGCACAAGAAATAATAGATAATATTTGTGGCTGCTTTGTCCCTGTTCAGAGTGCATGTCACACCAATCCCCACCAAATCCACTGTCAGCTCACATCACTCTCAGCGGAGGAATTGAACGTACTTCACAGAGCCACTGGCATCCACCACAGAGCTGTGGGGACATTAAATGCCATTGCATGTTATGCATCTGTTGAAGTTAATTAATTCTGTCACATGGAAGCTAAAGACAAGCTGCTTCTTTTAATGTTGGAGGATGTGTAGGTGGTGGGGGGTATGAAATGTTGTTGTTCCCTGTATATGCTTTTCTTTTCTATAATTCATGGTTCCACAGAGAGCAATGTGTGGTTATAAAGAGTGCTTGTCAGACTAAAAAGGTTTTGACTGAGGTAAGAATGTATATTTATCTTTACTAAGATGTCTTCAAAACACTCACACTAACCAAAAGTTATAATATCCCGACTACAGTAATGCAAAAAGGCCTTTTGTGATGATACATTGTTGACGTTCGTGGAGTTAGCCTCTGCCAGAAGATTTATGTTTTCATCTGAATCTTTGGTGATGGTGTCCGTACCGGTAATTGGATTGGATAAAGATCTATGAGTGCAGGCACAACATTTTTTCATAGTATCGCTTCAATATAGAGAAAAAAGTCCTAACGTCCTGTTGTTCCTTACCATTAATCTAAGATAAATTAAAAATAACACTTTTCTGAAAATGTTTCAAATTTGAGCGAAACATTTGCACCTATTCCTGTGGTTTATGTATCTTCATGAACAGGGGCGGACTGGGACTACAAATCAGCCCGGGGCTCTCGACCGGCCCACTTCGGTACCGCCGGCCCACCTCGGTACCGCAAGTAAATACCGCTAGTAAATTGTCGACGGGGGACGGACGGGGACGGACGGTGTTAGTGACTTATCCGACCAGCCCACCTTGGTACCGCAAGTAAATACCGCTAGTAAATTGTCGACAGGGGGACGGAGGGGGCGGACGGTGTTAGTGACTTATCCGACCGGCCCACCTCGGTAGCGCAAGTAAATACCGCTAGTAAATACCGCTAGTAAATTGTCGACAGGGGGACGGAGGGGGCGGACGGTGTTAGTGACTTATCTGACCGGCCCACCTGGGTACCGCAAGTAAATACTGCTAGTAAATTGTCGACAGGGGGACGGTCGGTGTTAGTGACTTATCCGACCGGCCCACTTCAGTACCGGCCAGTACGCCCCTGCTCGTGAAGATAGCCTTGCTTTAATGCAAATTAAAAGCAAATTAAGCCTTGCAGATGTAGCTGTTGTTTTCATGAGAGAACAATTCCCTCAAAAATGCCCCAGAGTGCTGTGCTCGAAGTTCAAATTATTTCTACTTTGACCTCAATTGCCACTGACCTTTTCAAATCGCAACACTAAGATAACAACTGTATGAAGCAGCAAAGGCAAAAAGTGGAGGTAAACTAACTAGCTGACTTTATCGCAAAGCTTTTTTTTACCTTAGCAAAGAGCACATCTCTTATCAGGTGAAGGCAGCTGCAGGGTGTTAGCTTAGCGTACTAGCCTTCAATATCCGAGTGCAATACAAACAGGATAGCAGGATGTTTCCTCCCAAATGTTTAATATCGAAAGGGAACCAGTTGTATGTATGTATTCATTAGATCCTTTATGCTTGTTCTAGGTTTGTAAATGTGATGGAGCATGGGGTGCTTTTTTAATGATGTGCCTTTGTCTGAGTCATCTTATAACGTACAAAACAAATCTACGGGTACTAAAAAATAACATGAACCTGGAGCAGACGGCTAAAATCGTAAACAGTTGATAGCCAAAAAGACAAAGGACAATTCAAATATTATTAGATATCATTTTCATAATTTTGAACTTTCAAAATTGCATGATTTCAAAATCTCATTACTCCACTTTTCACAGTTGACGTGTTTGCGACAAACCCACTCTCCATTCCCATTACGTTACTATTTGTTTTGCTTCATTTGTTCAGTGAAGTGCTTTTTAATGGCTAAGTACAAGTGAACTTGTTGCTCTTAAATATAGAGCATGCGCAGTCTTCAATCAAATTGTCATTTTCTCGCTACCTCATTAGCGCTGATAGCTTTAACTTGCCACATGTGATCCCCCTGTGGCAGCTTTAAAGAGCACATTAGCTCAGCTGTTTGAATGTATCTGCAGCTATCAGACACACAGAAGCAGACTCATGTTTCTGTCTGTACTCCCCAGTGTTGTCTGGGCGTCCCCTTGCTGGTTTCAAATCGATTACGATACAATAGGATTGACTAATTAGAGAGTCTTCTGTTCTGATGCGGCCGGGAGATGATAATCTATTCTCTTTATTGAGCAATTTCTTGAAGTTGGCTGATTGTATTCCAATCAAAGCGGCGCCGGACACACCTGCTGTGCGAACGGCTTTTTCAGGGAGATAAATAAGAGCTTGGATCAGCATCTCGCACTCTGCTGAGCGAACATTTCTCACTGATCAACTGCCTGCCTCGGGTATTGATATTCACTCCCGAGCCTTGATACAGGTTACAAAACATTTCCCTGAAGCCGGCGTATCACCTGAAAAGGCTGCATGCACTTATAACCCACCTACCACCCTCTCTTGCAAACAAAAACAGCACTCACCCTCATTACAAATTCCTCTTTCATTAGCAGCTTCAGGTGTGTGGGCTTTGAATGTCTTTTATTGAACAGCGTATTTCACGCACGCCGATCTCATCTTGAGGTTTATTAAACAAGACCTTGGCTAGCAGAGGACATTAGCATCAGCAGATCATTCATTTGAGTTCCCACTGGTATCCAATACGTGTCCGTGGTATTTGCAGAAACGGGATGGTGCATTGCAGGTTGCATCCGAACACATAAAAACAAGAACATCAAATTAACTGCACTGTGGAGATTAGAAAACCCAGGCCGAAAAACCACTATGCCTTTCAATAATTAATACTGTCTACCGTCTTCTGTGTTTTATTGATACAACATTTCACTGTAGACCACAAAGGAACAGTGTCCGTTGCTGTTGTGGAAGATAACACTCTGTCTGTCGTGAAAATACCAAATGCCAATTCTCAAAGGACTATTATTGTATTCATTAGATTAAAAAAGACAGCATGGGTAATTTTCTTACGGCATCCACTCAAGCAAGGAAACAGATCCAATATGCAGAAGTAGGTGGGTTTCTGTATTCATCTAGCCTTAATCCTTTCTTTACACCCTTACACAGGAGGGAAGGTAAACAGTTTTCTTATGTAAGAGTGCTTTCATGACACTGTGGGCCCAAATCAAACGGAGGGTCAGCGAGTCGTTTCAGATGGGAAGAGGATAATGACAGGCAAAGTGGAACACATTTTTCATTAAAGTTAATGCGCTAAAGACAAAAGTCAAACAGTGGCTTGAATACCAATCAGCTGTAAGCAGTCTGTGAACAGCATTATAAACAGAAACGCCTTCATCTCTGTCTAAGGACCCTCTGGTGGGCAACCCCCCCCCCCGCCTACATCTTCAATTTTGAAGCTCAATAGCAACTGGGATGTCCCCGAAGGTGCCAATTTCCAGCGATATAATCGGCTCCCCAGTCGAACAGCTGTGGGACTATTGTAAATGTGAACCCATGAATAAATAATAACAATCCTTCTTCCTGTACTCAAGAGTGCAGACAACATCACACTGTGTTGTAAGCTCGGTGTTGGTTATTCACAGGAAAAGTGCGTTCTCTGCATCTGTCTCTCTCCAAAATGTGTCATAAATGACAAAGGTGTAAGGAAGGGTGGGTAATGCAGAAACCTGCTGTGTGTTATAAGGGCCAGCGCACAGGGCAGGGCCTGCTGAGCTATTGAGCAGAAACATTGGATTATTGATTAAAGAATCAGGCCCCAAGCGAGCAGAGCGCTGAGAGCCTCTCACGGCGACGAGAGAGAAAAAATAGAGCATGAGAATTTTTTCTTTATGTTCTGCCCTACTGGAGCGCAAGAATATACAACAATTTGATGCTATAATCAGGGCTGCACGCCGAAAAAAGAGCACCGGGTCATTTGAAAAAAGGCGCATTTGCGTACCAACATTGAGAGAGGGAGAGAGAGAAGGGAAAAGAGAGGAGAGAGAAGAGAGGAGAGAGAGAAAGATATTTGCAAGTTGCATATGAACTCAGGGCCGGCCCGTAGCATACGGGCCAATATTCATAATTAAGTAAATGTAACACCCTTTTCACCCCGGTTACACGTTTCATTCGCCCTGTACGATGGGCGCTGTAAGTGATGAAAATGGGGGATGTTGGCTTATCTGGCGCCCGCAGCTCACAGCCAAAGTGCGAGGGAGGGATAGAGGGAGGGAGAGAGGGAGGGCGCACCGGTACCGGCGCTGTTGTTATTAGCATCTGGTGCTAGCTGCTCTAACGGAAGAAGAAGATGTTTCTACAATGATGTGGAGGGAGAGTCCTCTCCAGTCAGACTGAGAGGCTGATACTACAGCTCAGTGAGGTAAAGGACTCTGAGTGTTTAGAATCTTTAGATAGTTCACTTTAGTCTAAGTTATCTCAGTGGGTCTCAAACGTTTTGGTCACAATTTATGTAAACACATACTGTATTTTCAAGGCACTCCTTTATAATTATTGGGATAACAACAAGTCCTCCAACTCATACGACCAAATGGGTCGATTGTTTTAAGCCCTTATTACGACCAAATATGTCGTTTGTTCAAGCGCTTAATACGACCTATAATTACGTTTTAAAATTGTCGGCCTCGAGTGCTCCCGTTGAATGCAAACGTTACAGAGGGTTGTTTATTCACAAATAACCCTCTCTGTAAAATCCTAAATTGTAGGATAGTTTGGCCATTAAAACGCTTTATGATTAGATTTCTAGCGAGAAGTATATATTGTACTTTTAGAATCCACGTCCAGTCGATATGTAGGATCTATAGTTTGATAGATATTACGAAGATGATTTGAGATTTCGTCAGGAGAACGTGTAGGCTATATGCGGCAAGCTTCCATGTAAAGTTACGGGTTGAAAACAGTATTTCCGGTCTCGCCGTTTTCATAATAAAACCAATGATCAAATGATTTAACAGTGATATCTGCACTACTCATCCACTAAAAAAACATCAGTTTATCCTAGTTCATTATACGACATTAATTGGTTTAAATTGTGTACAATGCTTTTGTGTTTTTCCCATAGGTTTTCTCTTTCGATTCTGAGAGACACATTTCTTTTTTCAGAGGTTTTGATAGGCTAAAATCACGCCGCAATGCACGTCGGGATGTGGTGTTTATGTGATATGAAATCGTAAAACATTAAAAATAATAATAATAATACTTTATTCCGAGTGTTCTTGCTTTTCTCTTTGAAATTCATCACATAATGGCATTGTAATACACGGTTCGGCTGCATTAAATATTACATATCTGCCCTAGATATGTATTTATAGAGCCCTGATCAGAAGACCTTTTGACAAACTGGAAGAGATGCCGCCAAAACTGAATACGTGACGTGGACCATAAATATATCAACAATTAAACAACATCTTCCATTTCTTTTCACACAATACGTCTCCTTGCAGTATCAACACTAATTCGGCTGACTTTTATATTTGATCCAATTAGTAGATAGTCTGTATTTACACCATAACGGTGCACAGCTGATATAAAGGGACTTTTTTGTAGTTTTTAAAGATATTACTGATTTTCTGAACTACCTTTCCAACTCCTCATGCAGTTGACTGTTACAGGTCTATACAAGTTTATGGTACAATGCATAAGCTTCACATCGAGAGACTGAAACTGTATTTTCCTTTACCGTTCTGTTTTAAACTCACAATAAAGTGAATAGTCATATTATGTACGATATTATTATGTTTTATTAACTAGACCACTGGTCTAAACCGCACCTCCTAGTGGTTAAAGCACGTTATTGAATGTAGTTGTTGAATAAGTTATATTTATTTAGTTATTGATGAAAACATTTAAATATTAAGAGTAGCCTACATACAAAATAGGGGTCAATGATAGAAATATAGAATGGAAAATATCTAGAAGATACTGTAGTGATCTCTACAGTAAAACAGTTTAGTGCAGGACGTCCAAAGATATTAACAGGAGGATGTGCAAAACAGACAAACTGATAAGGCTGCATTTTACTCAGGTGTAACTAAAGTCTGATTTAAGGGTTGTTTATATTTCACATCATTAATCAGAATCTGCAAAGTAACTCAAATAAATGTAGTAGAGTCAAAATACCAGGTTAACCTCTGAATTGTAGTGGAGTAGAACAAAGTAGTACATGCTGCTGTAACAAAAACATTTCCCAACTTGGGATCAATAAAGTATCTTATCTTAAGATGATCGACGGCTACTACCATATTTGATAAATGTGCATCTGTACCTTGACAAGTGCATGTTTCAGGCTTATCAATTAACAACAGGAGGGGTCACAGACATAAGTCCAGCTGTCATGTGGTATTAATGCTGCCCATTATGGACACAAGCAATTTTCACCCATGTATTAATTATATGTTTTAAATTTGATAACACCAATGTGTTTCGTGTCCCCTAAACCTCCAGGGATGTATACAGTTTAATACTGGCAACTTCTAATTGTGGGAAATACGAAAACGTCTTTTAAAACTACATTTCCCAGTAGAGACGTGCAATAGAACATGTTGCGAAACACACAATAGGCAGCAAGTGTAATTCTGGGGGGGAGGGCCGGGCTGGACCCGTCCAAGTCCAGTTTTGGATAGTCTGGCGTGGTTCCATTCCATTTCAAAGAGCTTTGACGCTCAGCGTAACCTTGTCGCACTGCCACTCCAATATCCAATCACACAGAGCTTGAGGGCTAATCACGGGGTTTGTAAAGCAAGGCGGATGTTGTAGTCCCAAACGATAGCTGGGGATTCTGGGTAGTGTAGTGTCTTCGGAAACTCTGTCGTGTCTAAACTCCGAAAAAACAATTTGTTTCTCCGAATCGAAGGTTAAAAACACAAAAGCATTGTACACAATTTAAACCAATCAATATTGTGTAATTAACAAGGATAAACTGATGTTTTTTAGTGGATGAGTAATGGAGATATCACTGCGTAATCATTTGACAGTGTGGGGAATACTTCCGGTTTTATTATGAAAACTTCGAGACCGGAAATACTGTTTTCACCCACGCTAACTTTACATGGAAGTTGCCCCATATACGGTACACGTTCTCCTGGCGAGACCTCAAATCATCTTCGTATATCTATCAAACTGTAGATCCTACACATCCACTGGACGTGGATTATAAAAGTACAATATACACTTCTCGCTAGAAATCTAATAAAAAAGCATTTTAATGGCCAAACTATTCCACAATTTAGGATTTTCCAGAGAGGGTTATTTGTGAATAAACGACCCTCCGGAGCGTTTGCAATCGACAGGAGCATGTTGTTTCTTACACGACCACTAGAGGCGCTACACTTTAAAACGTGTCTCTGGGTCGTATTTAGCTGCTGAACAATCGACCTATATGGTCGTTTTTTGTAGGAGGACAGGCTGTGGGATAAACAGGTTTTAAATCATTCCAATGTATACTATATAAACCAGACATATCGTTTAAAACTGGAAAGATAAAAAAAAAAGCATAAATAAATAAATGTTAAGGTAA
Source organism: Pseudochaenichthys georgianus (assembly GCF_902827115.2). Classification (NCBI taxonomy): domain Eukaryota; kingdom Metazoa; phylum Chordata; class Actinopteri; order Perciformes; family Channichthyidae; genus Pseudochaenichthys; species Pseudochaenichthys georgianus. The sequence goes on from NC_047509.1 coordinate 6,045,449, forward strand.
AATAAGATATGAACGGAATCCATCCATCCATCTTCTCCCGCTTATCCGTGGTCGGGTCGCGGGGGTAGCAGTTCCAGCAGAGAGCCCCAAACTTTCTTTTCCCTGGCCACATCAACCAGCTCTGACTGGGGGATCCCAAGGTGCTCCCAGGCCAGCGAAGAGATATAATCCCTCCACCTGGTCCTAGGTCTACCCCTTGGTCTCTTCCCAGCTGGACGTGCCTGGAACACCTCCCTAGGGAGGCGCCCAGGTGACATCCTAACTAGGTGCCCGAACCACCTCAACTGGCTCCTTTCGACGCGAAGGAGGAGCGGCTCAACTCCGAGTCCCTCCCTGATGACCGAACTTCTCACCTTATCCCTAAGGGAGACACCAGCCACCCGGCGGAGGAAACCCATCTCGGCCGCTTGTATCCGCGATCTCGTTCTTTCGGTCATGACCCATCCTTCATGACCATAGGTGAGGGTAGGAACGAAAATGGCCCGGTAGACAGAGAGCTTTGCCTTCTGGCTCAGCTCCCTTTTCGTCACAACGGTGCGGTAAAGCGACTGCAGTACCGCTCCCGCTGCTCCGATTCTCCGGCCCATCTCACGCTCCATTGTTCCCTCACTCGAGAACAAGAGCCCTTGAGAGATACTTGAACTCCTTCACTTGGGGTAAGGACTCATTCCCTACTTGGAGTGGACAGACAGATATGAACAACACAAATAAAATAAGTTACATTAATTTGTTATTGGCTATGGTATACAGGTTATTGGTTATGTTCACATACTTATTTGATTACATCCACTTCTCTAAGATAACAACAGAGACTTTCGACCCAAAACCAGCTGTTGACTTGTGGATGCAAGCAGCTAATCGCAGACTCAACCAGAGAGAAAGAAAGCCTACATCATCAGCTACCATGTCTGACAGAGAGGAAGACAGTGAGGAGAACAGTCAGGAGGGAAGTGATGACAGCTTGTAGGATTACTGGTCGTGCTACTGTTGTCTTGTGTTCACCTCTGCATGTGTGTTCTGTGTTCACCTCTGCATGTGTGTTCAGTGTTCACCTCTGCATGTGTGTTCTGTGTTCACCTCTGCATGTGTGTTCTGTGTTCACCTCTGCATGTGTGTTCTGTGCCGTGTGTCTGGCAAATAAAGTCAAGACCCCCTCAAAAGTTACGGTTTATTTCATTTTAAGGATGAGCACCAAGCAACATCTCCAGGTGCTCCTTTGAGAACCAGGGCAAAAAAGTTATGTGCACCCCTGGCTATAACACAAGAATCAACAACTTGATACACACCATACTGCTTGTTTAGTTTTGCTACGAGTGTCGAGCTACAATTACAACACATATGCCAACCCAGTCTCACGGCATTTCGTGTTATAGTCACGACATTTAATCAATTAATTCGTGTTCACCATCACGATTTTCCCCTTTTTTTTTTCCGTGTCACACAGAACGATTTGAAAAGTAATGTATTTCTATTGGTAATGTGTTTTCGTGCCTGCAACACGTATTTTTGTCCGTTCTGGTCGTGGAAGACCGGAAGCTGTGGGGTTCATAAAAACATGTTCTTACTCAATATCAAGCCACGATTATTGCTTTTATTTTAAATCGTATAATGTCGGACTTTTTTTGCCGTCTGTGAGGAAAAGAAATGGGGCTCAGAGCCTCAGAATACTGACATCTGTATTTTTTTAAATCTTTTTTTCCTTCTAATTTGTTATTCTTTTCTAAATAACACACTGGTATTTACTCACCAGTAACACACAATTATCCTTGTTTTTATTTATTTGTTTGATTCCATAATCTCTGGCTTTTTTGGCCGTCAGGAACTGAATTTCAAAATAAAAATAACCGGCAACAGACGTAGGCCTATAAGGGACATTTCAAGCATCATTGCGATACACAGCCACTGAACTGATTACCCAAGATCCTCAGCTATGGTTTAAGCTCGCTGATTGGATGTTTTAGCCGCAATGCACGTTAGGATATGGTGTTAATGTGATATGAAATCCGAAAAACATTTCTGAGTTTAGGATGGCCGAAGACACTACACTACCCATAATCCTCAGCTATCGTTTGGGACTACAGTCCCCGTGATTAATCTTCAAGCTCTGGGATTGGATGTTGGAGTGGCAGTGCGCCAAGGTTACGCCGAGCGTCAAACAGCTCTTTGAAATGGAACGAAACCACGGCAGACTATCCAAAACTGGACTCAAGATTTCAAGATTTTCAAAGGTTTATTGACATATCATATACACAACTACGGTGTAGTTATGCAATGAATTAAACATTTGGGTAACAGGTTCCTCAACAGTGCATTACAAGACATCTATCAATATGTGTGTATACCTCCTCCATTAAACATATTCATATTCTGCACATTTCTTATACTATCTACATACATAAGAGTATAATCCATATGTATAATATCAGTTAAAATAAGTGCTTCAACATAGTTAACATTGCAGGAAAGCAATATATTAGACGTTAAGTACTTTGTCAGGCTTAATATTTATCTGTAGACACCCCCAAAGTTTTTTTATTATTTAAAAGAAGACTTGAATCTAAAGTATTCTTTAATGTTTAAAGGTCCCATGTCATGGCCATTTCTACTGATCATAATTCCATTGTTAGAATAGATTTATATTGTGCAATTTTCCAAAATCACATTGGCTTCTCATACAGCATCTCTATATAGTATGTGTATTCACTCTCTGTCCTAAACGGCTTGTTGGAGCTCCTGACCCCCCTCGAGACAGCACGAAACCAGCCCGAACACACCCGCAGCCTGGCTGGGAGTTTGTGTGTGTGCTCTCTATGGTGTGCTCACACACCGACTCACAGCCTCGCCGCGTCCCGCCGTCTCAGGGGGAGAAATCGGCGGAGCTGCAGCTGAGAAAAGATTGAGTGTGTGTGTGTGAGGAAGGTAACGGCTCCGCGGACGTAGCATAACGGCTCCAGGGATTGGTCCATTTGGACCAATGGGTCCATTTGGGTATGGGCACGTCACTGCAGGAAGAAAAAGAGAAATCTCCAACGAGGCGTTCTGGGGCAGCATAGACAATTCCTGTCTATGCTGCCCCAGAACGCCTCGTTGGAAATTTCTCTTTTATAAAAAATCAAGAAGATACTGTAAATTATCTCTACAATAAAACAGTTTAGTGCAGGATGTACAAAGATATTAATAGGAGGATGTGCAAAACAGAAAAACAAATAAACCCATGTCATGCTTTTCCGGGTATTACCCGTCCCCTTGTGTGTAAGGTTTTTATGCATGTGAACGGTTTGCAAAGTCACAAACCCTGAAAGTACACCCTGTAGCGAGTAAAACTCTAACACAGAACGGTACTCGCTACAGGGTGTACAATCCAATCACCAAGCTTAAACCATAGCTGAGGATCTTGGGTAATCAGTTCAGTGGGTGTGTATCTGTTTCCAGTTATTTTATTTTGAGATTGAGCCAGAGATTATAGAATTAAACAAATAAATAAAAACAAGGATAATTGTGTGTTATTTAGAAAAGAATTACAAATTAGAAGGAAAAAAAGATAAAAAAAAATACAGATTTCAGTATTCTGAGGCTCTGAGCCACATTTCTTTTCCTCACGGACGGCAAAAAAAGTCATTGCTTTAAAAATGTCATGACTATAACACGAAATGCCGTGAGACTGGGTTGCATATGCAGTTTACAAGAAAACAAGGGCATATAAAACACTTAAAATTACAATTTAAAGAAGATCCTTGATTTCGGATAAAAGCAGTCTTCTCTTTTCTAGACAGCGACTGGTTTACATGAAAAGTGTCACTAGCAGGTTTTGACTTATGTCGCTAGCTTATTAGGCTAACATTAGCTCCATGATTTTAAACTAAGCTTAACTGGATGACTTTAAATTGTTACAAAAAAAATCGTTACCAAAAAAATGAACTCTTAACAAGGTACAATTACCCTTTGCCTTATTAAAACATTGACAGTCAAGCAGTGAACATATTTACCAGTGTGTCCATGTTAAGGAACAGCAAGTTAACGTAAAAAAGAGCGGGAAAGAGCCGCTTACGTTAGCTTAAAACTATCACATAGCATCAAGGATGAGCTTTTACACGCTGTAAAAACTCTTCACTGTAGATGTGCTAGTCCAGAGAGCGCTTGTTAACACAACAACAAAAAACGTATTAATACAGTTTTTGTTTTTAATGTTTTTGATTTAGCTTTAAAGGTAATGCTAGGTAGATTAGAACTGTAAGCTAGTTAGCCGGATATGCTAACATTTTCATCTTATTTTAGAGCACTTAGACACAGTCTTTTATCCTGGTTTGCACTTTGACTCAAGTTTTTGGCTTTCAAAAGGCTTTATATTCCAAGTATCACTCTCGTTCCCTCTACAGTGCCCTACATGGTGGAATTTGTGAGTAGAATTGAAGAAGAGAATACAATCTAACTAAAAGTCTTTCGTTTTGCCTCATCTGACTTGCTCATGTCACTGATGTCAACTGTCAAGCTCCTCTAATCTCTCTAACGAAGCCTCGTGTACTTCTTCCGTTTCAGAGTTTCGATTGCTGGTTTCGGTTCATGTACTGTAGCTGTTTTGTCATAATGGCTGTTGAGCTGTCTGTCACAGTGAGAGCTTTTGGGCGTCTGGGGGCCGACGCTCCTGTCACGCTCACAGGGTTGATGGTGCAGTGTCAGACTTTGGGCCCGCTATACTTCATTATACAAATTAATGCCAGTCTATTGCTAAATGGAGGAACACTAAAAATACACTGGATGCATTTCAATGGAGGCATTTAAGGCAGGGGGGAGTGTGTGTGAGAGAAACTCCTTCTGGTGTGAACTTTGGGATTTGAGCCTTTGCAGACCATTTACATGCACACAAATCTATACTACACTACAGCAAAGGGACACATCTATTTAGCATAATAAGGCTTCTTTAACATATCTACAAAAAAATCTAAATAGCTATTATTGTATGCAGTAGTGGAAGATTTCAGAGCCTCTACTTGAGGAAAAGTTCTGATACATTTATGCTAAATAGGCATAATAGGACGTCTTTAAGACTAACTGCTACTATAGTACATCATCATGCATCTTGTTGTAAACAATAGGAGAGTGCAATGTAGTTTGAAAAAAACTTTCTTTATTTTTATTGGGAAAACAAAAAGACAATGGGTAACAAGGGAGTAGCAGTTGATTAACAACACTGTTATAATGTGAATCCTATATTAACATATTTCACAGCTAGGATATGCAACTGCAGGGATTAAGTTAGGTAACAAAAGGGGTTTATGGAAAGTCTCTGAAAGGCTATGTGTTATTAAAGAATGCAATAATGTTGGGTTCAGGGGAACTTTGTGGTAGTTTTGGGTTTGGAAGCTAACTTGTCAGTCATTTATGGAGGATGGTAACGCGCTTTATCCAATACAATAGGGGACTATAGGATCAACACTAGCATACGGCATAGACAGTTTAGCCAACCGTGTTATGTTCTTTAGATTGACTGCAGTGCAGTGAAAACAAATGCTTTTGCTCAATAGCAAATTAAGTGACTATCAAGCGTTATGGTTCTCATAAAGACGTGTGTGAGGAATAACACACATGGGGTCCAGCCAACAGAAGGGTGTGAGGTGCTTTATCTGTTGCCTCTGGGTGAAAGATGTGAGATATTATATTACAACTATAACTGTATCTACCCGAAGGATATGACAAGATAATGAGGAGGAGGTCTACTAAATTAAAACTGTATGCACTCATTAAAATAGAGACGTTGCACGCATGAAAGACTCAATTAAATACAAATACCAACGCTTAAGGGGCAAACCAAGGGTGTAATATGTATGCAGCGTGGCATAGTTTTATACTATGATGCCAAGAGGGTGCTGGATTCTGCTGCCATGTGTCGTGACAGTGATTGAAGATGTTTTTGTTGTTTAAAAATAGAGGGAGTTGAGCCAAAGGGGATGAGCAACACATATAAAACAGTCCCTTGTATATTGTGTAGGATGCCTTCTTCTTGGGTTTAAGGAAGTATGCTTTGTATCGGCCTATAAAACCTGAGTTCGTACGCTGCCAGAAACTGTTTTAGTCACAGTGCACCTAGAACATACGGTGCCTCGGGCCCTCGTTCCGTTAAGACTATAACATTCCCATTTCCTGGAATCTCTGCTGCTTCCTATAGTTTGTGTTTTCACTTATACTGCCATTAACAATCCCCCGAGGAAACATGACCCACGAGAAGTACAATCAGGGTAGATGGGAGATGGGGCAAGGACAAACTGAATAACAGCCTCGTGAAAACACACTAGAAGGCAAAGGGAAGTGTGTCCAGCGTGTGTGTAAAGGTGTGATTTCCGTATTCAGTTGGCAGAACAAAAGGCTTTTGAACACTGTGGTGCTCATGTTGCTTTACAACTAAATGCAGAGTTGTATTTTGTTTCCCTTTTTCTTTTAACACAACAGAGAAATAGAGGCTTGCAGTTTGAGGTTTGTTGTGACATTTTATCCTCTGATTATATTAGCGCCCTCTGCAAAGCAGCTGTCTGAAATTATGTTACCTAAGCTGACAGGAATTGATGGACTGACCTTACAGCTTGTCCACGGGCGGAAAATTGCTCAGAGGTTTCTCCGCGAAACGAAAACAGTCGTGTATCTGTGTTGCATTTGTATAACTAATATCACATCAGTGGGGCATTAGACTGTGGAGATAAGAGGAGTAAAGAATTATTGGTCGGTGAAACTTAAAGAAGCTTAAGATTTGAAAAAGTTAACATACAAAAATCTCATCTACAATAAAATATACATTTTATTTTTAAATCCACCCAGAAAACAAGTATAATCACTGCATATCCACACCCACTCTGGGAGCCATGTTCCATTATTCATCAACAGATTTGTCTGTGACATTTGCATATTTAAATTATGTGCAGTAAATACATTTCCATATATAGATTCATTTCTAACATAATTACTTGGAATTCATTAATTCTGAGGCAGCGGCTATGGGAGATTTTCCAAGAAAACAATAGCAAAAGAAATGTTTGCAATTGAGAGAAGTATAACTTTTTTTGAAACATATGAATTATTCTAACAGATTCGAGCTTACAACTTTTGAGATACATTTTTTTCTTGAAATTGCTGCTAGATGCAAAGAAAGTTAACTGGATTAAATATATTAAAGAAAGTTGTAGAAAAGTGGTCAAAGGAAGACATCAAATGCACATTTTCAAGCTCATATTTGTATTATGTGTCTCTACTGTGACCAAGCTTTGATGTTCAAAAAGCTCTTTATTATTCTCATACTGCCTGTGCTGCAGCACCTCTTTTCACCCTCTATCTGAAACCAGAGCCCAGTCTGCTCTGATTGGTTAGCTGTCCGGCTCTGTTGTGATTGGTCAACAGTTAGAGATGTCCCGCCCGTTAGCCTATATACGTACAATGTGTTGGAGCGCTAGCCAATAGAAATGCAAGTGTTACATAATGATGTCACTATGTTACAGAAGGAAACAAAGGAGTCCAATGGAGGTGCTTCAGGTGTGTGGGGGAGAATAGTGAGGAACACATTTTTTCTCTTGCTAATGTAAAGAAATTGTAAGCGTTACACTGCCAAAAAACGGACAAATTCAATACAGGTGCAAAGTGGCGTTCCTCGTCTTGGAAGTAAAAGGTAAATTTTTCCTATAGAAAAAAGTGTTTCACAGTTGGAGTAATCCTATCGCTTGGATTGACACAAAACTCTCCTTGTTAAATCATTAGAACAAAATATAAACGAAAACATTAAGATCTTTGTTAAAAAGCTAAAAGTACAAGCCTGTGTTCATCAATATTTCCAGGGAGAAGTCAACCACAACTTTAAAAATGACCAGCGATTAATAAAGCATTATTATTACTCCCACTATTTCCTCAAATCCAAGGTTACGACGTTATTTCCTAGAAAACTTTCAAAAACAAACAAGCTTGTAAAATAAGATGGTTAGTGATCAGCATTATACTGCAGACTTTTAATTGATTTCACGTCTAGAAAATAGCTGATCAGCATGTTCCAGACGGTAGATTTTAATATTAATCATTCCACTTACAAGATTATCTGTTTGGTCATCAGTGTTGTAACTGTCTCCATGTGCCATTAATAATACAACAGGTGGAATGTGTTGGGAACGAGTCTAAGCCTAATTTACAAGTAACAACCTGGGGGTCACTCATGGAAACCTCTCCACATGAATACGTTTTAAACTTTTTACAGATGCTAATTCCTCCCCTGGTAGATCACGCCTTCCCCCCATCTTTTTTTGACAAGCTAATCCCCGGCCATGCGTGTAATTAAGAACACACTCGTGAAAACTGTGGGCCGCGATGCATGCGAGTGACATGACGGAGAAGCAGAGCACTCAGTGTGGACACTAATCACCTGTCAGCTGCTACTGACCAAACACAGGCGCTAATGCATCCCGCGAGGCACCTCCGCATGAAGACAGAGAAGACGAGCACGACTGAGTAATGAGCGGAGCGTCATTATCAAATGATGGAAATGTTCACTGCGACACAACGTGTGTGTTTTAAAACGTTGCATCAAAGTCGTGGGGAATAGGTTTGTAGCCTCAGGTGTCGCTTTACAATGGTGCATAGGTGTCATATCACCGCATTACCATAATAATATAATAATCACTTCATTGCAGTGGAAATGGTGCAGGTACCTGAGGGTTTGTTACGGAGAGTATATCTGCAGAGGTACTGTGTTAGATGAAACCACAGCCGTGAATAAATAAGGTTACTTTATTATTTTTGTTTAGGTGAATCATAAATACATAAATATGTGTATGTCATGTGTGTGTTTCTGGTCTTGGGTGCATCGGATTGTCGACCTAGTTATTTGAAAAGGGGAAAGGATCCTGTTAACCCTGTCTTGTCTTTAGATGTCTTTGTGTGTGAGCTGGTATTGTCATCTCATCATGTATGTGCTTTATCTCTTGCCTGCTAAAATGTAAAATAACAAAAGCACGACATATTGTCTATAAAGTGGCTACAATTTATATAAAACACCAAATCACAATTTTAAATTAAGAAAAAGATTGCATTTGTTGCTGAACCTATAGAGTGGCGAAGTCACGACCGTCTACTTCCGCCCCATGGGACCTTATTTCTGAAAAAGTATGTATTGTATCCACACATGCATTTCCAAACATTTGGACTACCTATGTTGCAAATGTATTATCTTTTCAATTTACACACGGCATCTATTGCACGTCTGTCCGTCCTGGGAGAGGGATCCCTCCTCTGTTGCTCTCCCTGAGGTTTCTCCCATTTTCCCTTTAAACTGTGGGTTTTCTCTGGAAGTGTTTCCTTGTACGATGTGAGGGTCTAAGGACAGAGGGTGTCGTATTGTCATACTGATATTCTGTACACACTGTGAAGACCACTGAGACAAATGTAACATTTGTGATATTGGGCTATATAAATAAACATTGATTGATTGATTGATTGATATTGAAGTCAATGGAGAGAGACAACTTATCTTTCGATCCCGTTTGAATTGTGCCACGAATTACACATATGATGTTTGTCAATCTTAAAAATAATTTCCGTGTCAAAAAAGTCAGTTTGTCTGAAAACAGTTGAAATATAAGACTATGAAAAATACGCAACTAGAAAGACTACAAATCCCAGAGTCACGTACATTAACGTTACTGTGAAGGAAATATTTTTGTTTATGTGTTTGTACCAAAAAGCATTTTGTGTTTCACATAGGTCTGCTATAACTTAGAGCAGGGGTTTAAGAGGTTAAAGGTTAAAGGGTTAAAGGTTCCGCTTTCCTGTTGGGGGACTGTGACTAACTGCCAGAGGACTTTAACAGACTGTCTTTGTCTCTGAATCCAGGTTCTTGTGATTATCGATCAGAAGACGCGCGAAATAGAGGCTCCTCCTTGATTATCTGTGTAGATTTGCGCTGTGTTTCTGTGTAATCTTCAGTGTTGGCTGGGGAATCACATGATGAAGACGTGTGAGAACCCTGCCAATGCTCCCGGCCGTTGGCTCTCATTAAACTCAGTGTTTGATATAAAGCGGACTCCAGCCTCCATTCCTTCCATCTACATTGCTGAAAAGAAAATCTCTCTCACAGTTACACATTACACTCGTGTTACTCACCGAAACCTTGTAAAGCCGGTCCCGCATGCTGGCTCTTACGGAACCGACTAAATCCCCTTGTGTGTGTGTGTGTGTGTGTGTGTGTGTGTGTGTGTGTGTGTGTGTGTGTGTGTGTGTGTACAGCTCTCAACACGCCCAGACTTGGAGTGATTTTCACCTTCGGGCTTAAGAGGTTAATACTTTTCACTTCATTCTGAAAGAAAGAGGTGAAATGTGCCAACGTGACGGCCATCTTGGTGTTGGTGACGTGTGCAAGACCAGAGTTGTAGTTCATTGAGCGTTTCACACAAACAAAAGTGTTACTTCACAGTTTTACGACACATTTTTATTTTTTTGACTTGCAAAATTATCTTTTAAATTGACAAACATCATATGTGTAATTCGTGGCACAATTCAAACGGGATCAAAAGATAATCTTTCTCTCTCCATTGACTTCAATGCATGATTTTTCTGAAATAAGGTCCCATGGAGGTGCCCCGGAAGGGGAGGGACTTCGCCTCTCTATAGAGAATTAGAAGCCACATCTTCCACTCCTTGGCTTTATTTAGCGTTTTAGTAAGTTCTTATTTCACTGTCTTGATTCACTTTGAACGCTCCAATGCGCCCCTGTATCTTGTTTAGTTTTAGAGTTTCTTAAGGATAAAAAAGCAGCTTTCTGCTGCTAGAAAAAGACGTTATCGAGAGTGGAGCAAGTTAACCGACAAAGCAAAACATTTGGACTTTACATCCAAAACAATGGGCTGAAAGATACTACAAGCTTTAATAAAACAAGCATTCATTTGACCTAATGGTTTCAAGTCAAACCTTTAGTTGTTTGTTGGTTAAGAGTGGATTCAGATTTAGATTCACATGTATTCTCATCTACCCAAGATCTTCCTCGACGTTGGCGTTTCATTTTATTTAAAAAAAACAGCTATGACTAATGAAATCTTAAGTAAAGGCGGTAAAACATAAGGTGTAGTGTTTACATCTTTTTCAACCTGTTGTCATGTCAAGTCCCTTCATCATTTCAAGTGTTAATTGCACTCAGAAATATATACGTGTATCTTTAAATAGCTATGCTTCAGTGCTCTGCAGCCAGACTGTCCTTGGCTGGTTTCTCACAAGTGTTTCTCTTCTGGTTATTATGGAGCTGACAATGATTGAATCCCATTTTGAGGATTCCCTTCACGTGATTTCGCTGTGGACCCACTCCCATATGGTGAGTGGCCTATACCAACAGGATCCAGACGTAATGACTCTTTACAATGCAAAGATAACACTTAAACGCTCTTAAAGCCACAGCCCGGTGGCATGTGATCACGAGTGGAGTGAGACTGTGTCAGAGAGCCGCCCTGAATACAGAGTGCAGGATCTGAGAGGAAACACTCGAAGGAGGTCCCGTAATATCTGAACTCTGCCTGACCTGATCTGATATATCTCTACGGAGAGCTTCTGGGATTCAGCTTTATCAGGATGACTGCTGAAAGATACCCGGGTAGCCAGGTTTACAGCCAAATGTTATGACTGTCGGGGGACACCTTCTTCCTTCCGCCTGTCTGTACCTGTGTACTCTCATGTTCCGAATAACCCAGCTTCCCCCAAATTTCTTTTTGGTGTCTATCTACGCCGGGATCCTGAGTCGTGACTGATCCTGTTGCTGCGGTCCTGTGTCCTGGATCCTGCATCCTGTGTCCTGGATCCTGCATCCTGAGTCCTGGATCCTGCATCCTGTGTCCTGGATCCTGCATCCTGAGTCCTGGATCCTGTATACTGAGTTCTGGATTTGAGTCTTGGACTTCAAGTCGAGGCTGATCCTCTTGCTGTAGTCCTGTGTCTTGGATCCTCTATCCTGAGTTCTGGATTTGAGTCCTGGACTTCGGGTCGTGGCTGAACCTGTCTCTGCGGTCCTGCCTTGGGTCTCGTCATGCTGCTTCCCTGATGGCTTCCACAGGATTGTAGCTGACATCCTCGTGGATTCATCTTCTTATTACAGACACATGCATTTCCAAACATTTGGACTACCTATGTTGCAAATGTATTATCTTTTCAATTTACACACGGCATCTATTGCACGTCTGTCCGTCCTGGGAGAGGGATCCCTCCTCTGTTGCTCTCCCTGAGGTTTCTCCCATTTTCCCTTTAAACTGTGGGTTTTCTCTGGAAGTGTTTCCTTGTACGATGTGAGGGTCTAAGGACAGAGGGTCTAAGGACAGAGGGTCTAAGGACAGAGGGTGTCGTATTTCTCTTACTGATATTCTGTACACACTGTGAAGACCACTGAGACAAATGTAACATTTATGATATTGGGCTATATAAATAAACATTGAAATGTAACGCAAGTCTTAAAGGAGCCCTATTGGGGTTTCCTGGAGTTTTCCTTTTGTCTTCCTCCAGAGGGATTTTCATAAAATACTTCATTACAAGTAAAAGTCTGGAATTGAAAAGGTTGCTTGTATCGAAGTACAGAAGTATTATCAGGGAGATGTCCTGAAAGTAAGAACATAATAATAAATTAAAAGTGTTTACAGTCAAATAATTTACATTATTATAATGTCGAAGATTCTGCAAATTGAGAACTGCACTTCCTATACTCATATTTATGTACTTTTTTTAGTACATTTTTAATTGAAGGTCTTTTACAAGTTAAAAGTGTTTCAACTGGTATTGCTTCTGGTTCCTCTCTTGAACATTTAAGACTGTGTTCGAACAGTTTGTCTGTGTCGATGCACATGGCATAGATTTAAGCAATGGTTCAAGTTTTTGTTTTTAGTTTCTAAAGTTCAACCTCGGCCACAATAACAAGTCTATTATAAACTGTGAATACACAGACCCTTAAGGAGAACAAACTGTCATTGAAACTCAAACCAACATGAATGATCCCACAGCTGTACCAGCCTGAAGTCGTTCATTTCTGTTTTAACAGACCCTCAATCGAGAGCGCTGCATTTCAGATGTGCAGCTTTTACTATTTTCCACCAGATTGAGACATTTTATCATGTTTGCACTCGGGAGCTCTGCAGGCCAATGTAACAGATGTAGGTTGTGTGGGTGTGGGTGTGTGTGTGTGTGTGTGTGTGTGTGTGTGTGTGTGTGTGTGTGTGTGTGTGTGTGTGTGTGTGTGTGTGTGTGTGTGTGTGTGTGTGTGTGTGTGTGTGTGTGTGTGTGTGTGTGTGTGTGTGTGTTTGTGTGTGTGGCTAGAGAGACATAAACTATATTGTAATTCAGGTCACAATACCCTTATCACACACACACACACACACACACACACACACACACACACACACACACACACACACACACACACACACACACACACACACACACACACACACACACACACACACACACACACACACACACACACACACACACACTTAAATGCATGCGTCGCTGTGGGGATGTGTCCTTCTGTGATTACACGTGATTGCATTACCTTGAGAGTCGATATTGAGTGTTTCTCATCACGTTGTTGCTCATTTTCTCTGAGTCTTTGACACGGAGCTTGACTTTCTCCATCTCTGATTATTTATTATGTTACATTTCCTTTATTTGTAAAAAAATAATCTTGTTAAAAACTGTTTTAAAATATTTTTTCTAGAGAACAATCAGAAGGAATAAACAGCAGACTATAATTTCAGTAGTTGAGATTGTTTCGTCTAATACTGCGAAGAATAATGAATCAAAATGAATGTTGTTAAATCGCTAATCAAATAACTTTCTTTGGGAAAGAGCAACAAATAGAGCGACCTCCCAAGAAATAAATATGCAATGATTATCAACAGTGGCATCGTGTTATAACATTGTAATCGAAAAGGTTACAGGGTACTGAAAATGGATGATTGAACTGAAGTGGAACGTAATATTTATATTTCTCTTTAAGGACAAGGCACCTTTTTAAAGTGAGGCCCTTGGTGAAGTGAAGTACCCTTTCCATCACTTTTCATTTGCCTTTAAATGTTTGTTACACCTCTACTGTATCATCACAGAAAACCATTAAGGGAGATGTTGTGAGTCATCCATATTCTTTTCAAAGTATTAGTTTAATAATTATGTAGGCTTTTTTTGTATTTATGTGGGTTGTAGGTGTATGTATATTTATATATGAGTTTTTTTACTTTTCTTTCATTCAGGTATACAAAAAAAAGAAGCCAGACATGTATCTTTTCTTGGTTTAACTTGAACTGGCTTTAAATAAATTAGTTCTGTATAGTGAGCAAGAACAGGTATGGATAAATCGAGTCAGTAAATAAAAAGTAGAAAAATACATCAAAAAATAAAATAAATGCTGCTTTACCAGCACGTATGAAACTGGAGTAATTTAAAAAAAAAAATAGAGCCGTAGCCACTTCTGCTCCTTCCATAAAGCAGCAGAAGACTTCCTGATGCTCTCCCCCCCAGCCCTCCCCCCTGAGTCCAGCTTCAATAAACTCTCTCCTGTAACCTCCTTCCCAAGTTTCCACACGGTTCCAGTGCAGCCCTGCTGCTGCATGGGAGGAGTGCAGAGGGTTGTATTAAATCTCCTCCGGCGAATACCTGAGCGGATTCTGATTTCGATTTTTATTCTCCCAGCATCCGTCGCTGGGGAGTGCATTCCTCCAGCCTGAGCTCAGTTCCCTTTGAACTCTACTTACATTATCTCGGTGGGTCCCCCGCCATAAGCGGATCCAATGTGTTGTCGAGGCCTTGGAGGACAGCAGGCTCCTGATGGATGCTTCATTAGAAAGATGAATTGTGCTGAGTGCAGCCCGGTGAGGATTGACCCTGAGGAGGTGTGTTTGTGTTCAGACCGCTGAGCCTTCACTGGCAGCAAGAGAACATGTCAGGCAGCCTGGGAGAATACAATGTTTACCCAGATATGTCATGAACCAAGACTCTGAGACTCAAATGATGCTAGATTTAGTAAAAACAACAAAAGAGACTACTTAATCCAGTGGTTCTCAAACTTTTTCTGTCAGGCCCCCCCTTTGGATAAAAAAAAAAGTCGGGCCCCCCCAACACAAATAGTGAGGCTCAGTGGCGGCGTCAGAGATTTATTTTGGGGTTGCTGTGGGGTAGCTTGACGTTTCATAGAGGGTGCTCAAACATTTAGGGTTTCCCATTAATGTACCGGGCGCTACAGTGGAATGTTCTACTGCAACACTCCCCACACAAATACACAGTGTACCCGCGACTGTTACAATGAAGCCTCGATAATCAGCTCACGGCATATAAGTGTAAGCAGGGGTAAAGTACTATTTGTATAGGTGGTGTGTGGACCTCACATACAGTAGGGGGGTCCGGGGGCATGCTCCCCCGGGAAGACTTTTAAATATTGAAGTTAAAAGCATCAATCTGGTGCACTTTGAGAGCAACATGAAGAGATCTATGGATACATCTATCAACACCCATTTGAAACAGAACTGGAAACAGATTTACTATTTCTTTATGGATATTTTACAAATCACTCCCGTTTAAACTTCTTCTTTTACTGTCATATATTATTTCATACCTGTTTTTCATTTATTCTCTTATTTTTTTATAACTATAATGATCATATAAACGTGTGCCTCGGAAATAATTGTTTACATTAATGGTGACCAAAACGTTTGAGACCCACTGAGATAACACTGAGAGTCCTTTAGCTCACTGAGTCTCTCAGTCTGACAGAGAGGACTCTCCTCCACTTTGTTGTTGAAAAGACTCCTTATATCCGTTAGCATAGCTCGCTAGCACCAGAAGTTAACAACAACGATCTCCGGTACCGGTGCGCTCTCTCTCTCTGGCTCGCGCACGCACACAAAATGGCTCGTTACACACACACACACACACACACACACACACACACACACACACACACACACACACACACACACGCACACACACGCACACACATGCACACACACACACACACACACACACACACACACACACACACACACACACACACACACACACACACACACACACACACACACACACACACACACACACACACACAGCCGAGCTTTAATGAAAACACAGAGACCCAGACGTAATAGTACTGCATCATATTATTTTCGAATCAATATATATATTTTTTTTAAAAAAAAAGCTCTACAATACTTCATTTTAAATGGTATTTCACACATACTGTATTAAGCCCTTAAGAAATATAGTGCTTCCTGCAATTTTAATATTGCACCAGTAAATACAACATTTAAATGAATTGTTTACCGTGGCCATCAGGAACAAGCACGTTACAACGGCCAAACGCTTTGCCATTAGGAGAAACGCGCTGCGCTTTCAAAAACTATGCGAATGAAAATACACAAATGTTCCAAAACATAAGCAAATAAAGAAACATCTTCACCGACTTGACAACCCTTGTACAACATTTAGAAAACATTCACCAACTTGACGATACATTCACAGCGTTTACTAAAAATGCTGCAAGAAGCTCAACGGGGAAACTCAAATTGATGGAGCACTTGTTGACGTTCGGGGGTTATACATTTGGCCAACTGTCACTGGAAACTTTCCTCAAATGTGAGATGTATTGGCTTACTTTAACAATTTGATGATCCCTTAAGAGATTATTGCAGATCTGCTGTAAGCCTTCAGGTTTTGTCAAAATCTCACAACAGGTGCTAAATTAATGTCCAAATCAAGCCAATCTTTATCTGTACAACATCTGTATTATTAGAACCTAACCAGGGATCTGCATACAAGGTGTTTATGAACAAGGATTAAAGGCTCCAATTCCACATGGCACCAAACACAGAAAAGGCTACAGCTGCACAGACGTATACAATTTGGGAGAAAAGCTGAAACTCAGTTGAAATAGGGATATATTTTCGGGAGGTAAGCCCAATCAAAGCTATTCTTCTTCCTTCCAAAGCACATTCTGACATGACACACATGACATTATCACCATGAAAAGAGGGATAAGGAGCGGAGGAGCAACAAAAGCTCTCTCCCAAGACTATATTTAGGCTCCTAAGTGTCTCCTTGTGTGAGAGGTGAGGAACTGCAGTGAGAGGTAATCTGAAATGGAACCCAGCATGGAAGAAGAAAATAGTGCTTCTGTTTCAGGGGAAAACGATGCCGGTGCAAGAAATGTAAATTGATTTGATGGTTAAAAAATGAAATAAGAAATATAGAAAAGATTAAAGCAAGGAAGGAACACAAATGCATCCTTTTGTAGGTTAGCTGAGGCCAACAGCGCGCAGCAGGAGATCACTGAATATTTTGTGGAGGTGAATTCAGAAGAATAAATTGTGCCGGAAAGATGTTGTTCGTGGCGACAACTGTGTTACACCTTTTGGAGGAAGGAAGAAAGTTTAGATAGATTGTTTTTTGGATCCCTGGAGTATAAATGAGACTGTAAATATGGTAAATGTTTGGTTTACTAGAGGTGGACAAAATGTTCTTTGCAAGTAGGGCGTGTAGGCTTCAGTTTCCTGTAGTGTGTTATACAGGTTTGTGTGCATGTAAATGGTCTGCAAATGCTAAAATCCCTGTGTTCCCTGAAGAGGGAGTTTATCTCCCACACTGCTTTGTTTACTTCCTGAACTCAGTGACATCAGTATTTAAAACTTGCGCTTCTACTGTCTAGCGCTTCAACACATTGTACGTGCTAAGGGGCGGGACATCTCTAAGTGGTTGAGCAATCACAACAGAGCCGGCCAGCTAACCAATCAGAGCAGACTGGGCTCTGGTTTCAGACAGAGGGTGAAAAGAGGTGCTGCAGCACAGGCAGTATGAGAGAAATAAAGAGCTTTTTGAACATTAAAGCATGGAGACATGTCACAGTGACACTACATACTGATATGAACATGACAATGAGAATAATATGGCCCCTTTAAGAGTTACATCCTGACCTAGGAAGAGTGTCATGGGAAGCAAACATCAGATTGAATTGCAGGAGAGCCAGCAGAGATTTAGCTACCCAGAAAGAGACACAACTCCCCCAAAAGAAAGACAATTTCGAGGGCATTTGTAATGTTTAACTCTATGATATAGTCTGAATGTAGAGAAGTCGTTTTTCATTTACGTCTGCCACAAAACATACTTCAGACAGAATATCTGTAGCCAGTTCTCCGTGTAATGAAAACAACTGTTGCAAAACTTTCTGAGAATAGAAAAGTTTCTAACTTTCCGATCAGGTGTTGAAACACTCTGAATAAAACATTGGTAGTGAAGCGATGCAGCCCCTTCTCTTGCCCGACAGCTTGAGGCAGCATTTAATATTAGATAAGATCTACTCACACATGCAAAGGTCAAGTTTTTTTCCCAGCAGTCTCCAACAGACCGACATGTCCCGGGCGGGTATCTCTTCATGTTTTAATCTGTATGTTCTCACAGCGAGTTTCATACAATGTCAAACGAGTAAATTCACAACTTTTCGTAAACAATCTGGGCAGTGGTGGAAGAAGGAATCCTTGATGGAGTAGAAGATTGTTAAAGTGAATGAGCGTTGGTGGGTTAAAGCAGCATTTCACTGTTTTAGCTATTCGAGGTGGAGCTACTGGTAACCAACTTAAGAAGTGTGCCCTTTAATGGAGACACAAGAACAATCTGAGAGGTTGTGAGATGCTTAATACTCAAACAAGTAAAGTAAACTAAAGTAACTCAGGCTACCATTAGTCCTTTGTGGCAGCGGGGGGCAAAGTATGGAGGTCTTTTATTTCATTAACGCAACAACCTCAATCCTTCATTGACACTATACGAAAATCAACACATTTATGAGCATTAAAATATACTAAAAGTATCAAGAGTAAAATTATTCATTATGCAGTGGTCCATTTAAGAATCAAACATGTTATATTATGGATGTTGAGATATGTTCATCTGTTTACTATTGCAGCTAACGTTATTGGTTACCTCTGAACTATCGAGACAATATTGGAATTGGTGATTAATAAAAGTGTTTAATCTTTATTAAAATATTCCTAAACGTTGATATGAATGGTTGATGAGAAATAATACTCGACAGGTTTGGGTTCAGTCCAATCATAATGTAGAGTAGTATAAAGTAGCATAAAAGGGACACAAGTACATCGAAACTGTACTTGTACTTGAGTAAAAGTACTTCTCACGTCTGCTTGTGAGCGGTACTTCAGCACTGCAGTGACACCACCGCCTCAGCTCCTTGCTTCATTGAAAACTGCTACAGCTACTTCTCTGTTTGGCCCCCTGGGTAGACATCTAGCCTGAGTGCCCCCCTAATCAGTCTTAATCCACTTATGTTAGTCAGCTACAGATGCTCGGGTTACTGCTCCAGAGGGATTACTTTTATCCACCTATCCAGAGGTGACTCACCAGATCTGCGACACAGACATCAGCTTTCATCGAGTGCTTTTTGTTGGTTGCCCTGCAGTTTCCTCAGGCATTCGAATCACCTGGGCTGACTTTCAATTGCGTTTGCTGCTGTTTCTCAGCTATTTTACCTTAGTTAGTTGCCACGCTGTGCTCCATTCTGCAGCAACAAACATGTGAAATGCCACCATGGTGACCATATTCTCTTCAAAACAAGCCATAGTCAAAGAACAACCGCTCACTGTGGCCCCTTGATGCCACGTTCAACATCGTCAAACAAGAAGACAATTTGCTGTCTGCGGGTTGCAATCAATTAACTGGGGAATAGAGGAAGACAAGGAGAAAGCACAACCTCCCCTTTCTTCTTCTATTGTTCTCCTCACATGATTTCTACGCCCGCTGAATGTGTAACTCCGCTATATGACTTCATTGGAGATTCGCACAAGCATTGTTGGAATATGTGGTGAAAATTCCACACTTAATCACCTTCTGGTAAGAAGAACAAATATGCAAGCTTAAACCAAAGTTGTGTTATTTAATAAAGAGTAATAGCATTTAACAGAATCCTTATCTTATTTCTAGCTGGAAGGCCAGATAACCTGCACCAATGTGTGCTAAAGAAATCTCAAGTCAAAGTCAACTTTATTGTCAATCTGAAAATATGTTTGTACACACAGAAAGATCGAAATACTGTTTCCCACATTAAATTACATTACATTGCATTTTGCTGACACTTTTATCCAAAGCGACTTACGCTAAGTGCGTTCGACCAACAAGATACAAACTAGAAGAAAACAGAATCATAAAGTACATCAGGTTTCAAAGAGCTAACACATTTAAAGTGCTACTCAACTGGCTTTAGATAAGCCAGCCCTTTATTAGTATATAAGTGCTTTGTTAATAGTTCTATCGCTCGAGGTGGAGTCGAAAGAGATAAGTTTTCAGTCTGGAAGGTGTGTAAGCTTTCTGCTGTCCTGATGTCAATGGGGAGCTCATTCCACCATTTTGGAGCCAGGATAGCAAACCCACGTGTTTTTGCTGATGGGAACTTGGGTCCCCCCCGCAGTGCGGGTGCAGCGAGCCGTTTGGCTGATGCAGAGCGGAGTGCACGTGCTGGGGTGTACGGTTTAACCATGTCCTGGATGTAGGAAGGGCCAGATCCATTCGCAGCATGGTACGCTAGTGTCTTGAAGTGGATTCGAGCAGTTACTGGAAGCCAGTGAAGGGAGCGGAGGAGCGGCGTGGGATAATTTAGGAAGGTTGAAGACCAGACGAGCCGCTGCACAGTCCCGAGGTATAAAAAAACTCACACATTAAAATGCAAGAACACTCAATAATTGAAAGAAAACACACAAAATAACCGTTTACTTCAAGTAAGCAGGATATATATAAAAAAGAAGATGTACACATAGTGCAAATGGGAGTAGATCTGAGCCTTGATCAAACAAATGACAAGATCCTTTAAGGGAAGAGAGCAACAGATGGGAAGCGGAACATCCAATGAAATTCTACATCACAGGGTATTGAAGATTGGTGGCGAGACAGGGGTTTGACATGTTAAGAATAATCAATGCTAATTCGTCTGTTGAATGCTGGAGAACAAAAGGAAGCCAGTCTATGTATTGAAGGTGTGAAGAACACAGGGAATGACAGTTTACATTCGAACTGAAGTTACAATGACAGATACATAATTAAATGAGACTTATTGTACATTTCTACGATAGAATACTAGAATGATGAAACACTATAGTGGATCTGGCCCTCCAACATGCTCCACATGCTTCAGAGCCTTTGGGTGCTTTGCTTCCAGCTGCAGAGAAGTCATCATGACCCTCATTACTCCGTCTCTTATCTCACGTTTGCCTCGATAACGGTAGAGTACCCAAGAGCTTTACTCAGAGTGTTTTCTGAACATAGTGTGCTCAATACAACTGGCTCTCAACGGGTTACACAATAACATGGAAACACTTCACATTAAGGAAAGAGATCGTTCAAATCATGCTTAGTTGTTCACCATTATCCTGAAGTTTTAAGTTAAAGGAGTAGTAATCGTTAATAGCTCAAAGTACTCACCTTAAGGTGCGGGACACACCAACCCGATTATCGGCGTTGGTGGGCGTCAGGCCGACGATGAGTGTCGCGACACGCCCTACTCGGATTGGTGTGTCCCGCACCGTCGGGTCTTTTCAGCCGACCCGACGCCTTTTCGGCCAAAGGCAGTCGGCGAAAGAAATCACTCTGATTGGCTGTTCAGCTAGCGATTCAGTGCATGAGAAGCGAAACGGAAGTGAGGGACCCAAACAAACTATTAAGAAGGCAAATCTGAGATTTCATTTAACTCCAGCTCTCGACACAGGTTTGGGAAAGCCCCGTGAGCTTCTCGCTGTAGAGTGAAAATGGAACGCACACACTATTCGTTGTTTGTTTGTATCACGCAGTCTGTTCTTCTTCTCTCAGTTATCACGCAGTCTGTCTTCCGGTTTTTGCCTCTTTTGAATGACGAATACACACTACCGCCGCCTGCTGGTGAGGAGAGTTATTGCCACTCACGCATGCGCAGTTCGTACGTGCTTCTTGGCCGCCGGCTGAAGTCTTTGCGGTGTGTTCCAGTGCGACACATGGTTAAGATGCAGAGACGTGAGGCGTGTGTGTGTGTCAGTTCTTTGTTGTCCGATTGATGTGTCTGGGCCTTTAGGCAAGGCAAGTTTATTTATACAGCACCTTTCAGCACACGGCAATTCAAAGTGCTTTACACATTTAAATAAAAGACATTTAAGAATAAATACAGCAGAAACACATTAAAAGCAAGGATAATAAAATAAACACAACAGGTATAGAATACATGAATACAAGCCATACTGCAGTGTGGATATAAACAGCTCACTCAGATGCTGATACGCAGAGTGAAGCAGGTAGGACCCAAGCGCAGATAGCACTTGATAACACCTATATTTCAAGGACTTAATTATACTTGGACAGACAAAACACTCTACGGTGAACTAGGTCACAAACAAAAGAAGCACCAACACTGAACACAGGAAGAGACAAGACTAAATACAGGGAGGGGTAATCACAAGACGAGAGACAGCCGGGCAGGGGAGGAGAAACACAAGGGCCACAATCAGATAACTAGACACGCCAGGGAAACTAACGACAGGAGGAAAAACACAGGGAGAAGGACCAGACAACAACCCAGGAGGAAAACATGACGGAGAGAACAGCAAAAACACCCAAACCTAGACATAGAAATGTGACATGAGCATCGTGACAGATGCAGTGGCAAAAAGATACGTTTTTAGTCTGGATTTGAAAGTAGTAAGAGTTGCAGCGGACCTGCCGGATTCTGGGAGTGTGTTCCAGATAGTCGGGGCATAGCTAAACGCCGCTTCTCCATGTTTAGTTCTTACTCTTGGAACAGAGCTTTATGCTCCCAGAAATCGTTGTCTATTGAACGACGTTTCGGGGAACACTGTGCCTGAAACAAATGAAGGCATATCAGTCAATATTGGGGAGAACATGTAAAATCAGACATTCAGCTCCCCCATATCCCCTGAATGGAATAATCCATTTGCTTTTTGTGACAGTATCAGTCAATGAGGGATGTATTGATTTTTCCAGACACATTTTGAGTCGGATTTGGGGTTTCGTATCAAAATAGCTGTGTCTAAGACGCTTATATTTATTTCCCACCACATATCTGTTAATCTTTAACCTCCTACCAGATGTGTGTACCCTCAGGAGTTGGTAAAGGCCATGATGGAGATTGAATATTGGACTTACATTTGTCATGTGTCCAGAAACACGACTCCAGATGAATGCTAATGTTGTGTATTTTCCAGATGTGTCAAAAGGCCAATTGTTTGCCAACATACGTGTTCTGCTTCTCCCTATGTGGCCACGAGCATCCATTAATCACGCTTTACGAAGGCTAAGATGGAGATGTTGACCTTTGATTACCCCGCTGTAATTAAGTCAGATTAATGTAATTTGCAAGGATACAGTCACTTGGCATGTAAAGCACGTTGTGTGTGCATCAGCTGCATTTAAAAAGCTATTTGTGTTTTAATTATATGCTCCAAACTCACATTCAAAATGTTCACGGTTTAGCAAAATGATGTCTACGTGTTATTTCTTAGTTATTGTCGTTATTCAAGTGAGTTAAAGTCATTTTTATGCTTTTGTTTTGAAGGCATGTTTGGGCACTGGGTGATTACACTTGTGATGTTTTGGTGTTTTTTTGTTTTGTTTCTTTCCGTTAACTGTCAAGTGGGAACTAAGTATTTTTTGTAGTAAGTTTTTGTGTTTCTCTTATCCTACGATACTGTTATGTTTGGCTGTGAATAAGAAAATATGAAGGACAGACCATCTATTTCTATTTATTTTGTTTTCTTTAGAAAGGGGCAGATAATATAAGATTATTTTCTTCTCCCTGCTCCTTTTCGGTCAATGGTGTGCTTAATGAGACATGTTTTGTAAACAATTGTTATACGTTAAAGGTGGGGTAGGTAATTTTGGAGAAACAAGCTCGAGTGCGCTAGAATTTGACACAGCCGGAACAAATCTGCCACTTCCTTACAGAGCCCCTCCTCCAACACGGAAGGCTGACAGGCAGGTAGGCCATCCAGTTACTTTAGCCGGGCCGGCTCAGATGATTGGTCGTGCTTTTTACAGCGCTACGGCTTCCACAGGTGACATTTTTTAAAGCACTTAAGATATTCATTGCTATCGGGATGTTAAGAGAATTCCATGGAATATAACAAAAAGTTATCTTGAGCCGGTTTCTCAAACTTACCTACCCCACCTTTAAGTTGTGTTTACCATGAACGGAACAAATACAAATGGAATGAAATTAGCACCTGGTGTAATTGTATATAATGGAGACAGATGGTGGAGGAAGTAGAGCACTAGTAGGCACACGGTTTTTTACCAGGGAGTTTCAAGCCACAAGAAGGGAAGCCATAGGAAAGGCTAAAGGAAAGAAATATAAGAAATCTGTTCTTTGTAAATTACATTTGATCATGGAATAAAATGCATAAACGGAGAATCTTGTCTGGACTTGGATTCACTAAATGGTGCCTCAGTGGCGGTGTTATTTTAAAGGGGACCTATCATGCAAAATGCACTTTTTGATGTCTTTTATACATAACTATGTGTCCCCGGTGTGTCAGGGAACTCACGCAGCGTCAGAAAATAAAACCCTCTCTCTTTTCCCCCGTACCCACATCTCTAAAAACGGGGAACAACGGAGCTGATCCAGATTTGCGTCCGATATGACGTAACATCTGAAATGTGGACCCACGGCCCAATCAGAAACGTTGCTATCAGAAACAATGCCCGACTGTTTTGGACGTAATATGGTCGGTGTTTACGTTAGCATCGCTAACACTCAGAGCTAACCTGTACTGGAGAGCATGTGTGTGAAGAAGCAGGAAGTAAAAAGGAACTCACCTTGTGGTTTAACCGGCAAGAGAGAAAGCCTTTGAGCTCCAGACTGTTTCAGAGAGAATCCTTGGTAATCCATGATATGGCGTTTCATCACGGCAGCATTTAGTTTAGACAGTAGCTGCCGGGTCCCGCATGAGCTCAGACCCCTCCTTTTTTGAAAGCTTCATACCCCAAATCAGCACTTTTGAAACAGGAAGTGAAATAGAGGGATATGAGGCGTGGCTAGAATGGGTGATCTGCTTGGTATTTTGAGCAAAACACTTCATAGACATGTTTTTTACATATCTTTATATATCTGAGACCTATGCTATTGCCTAAAAATAGCATGATAGGTCCACTTTAAATTAATTATCTGTTTTATTTCTATATGTCATTTTTATTTGTTCCGTTCATGGTAAACACAACTTAATGTATAACAATTGTTTACAAAACATGTCTCTATAAACACACCATTGACCCAAAAGGAGTAGGGAGGAGAAAATAATCTTATATTATCTGCCTCTTTCTAAAGAAAACAAAATAAATAGAAATAGATGGTCTGACCTTTATATTTTCTTATTCACAGCCACACATAGTCACTACAAAATAACTTAGTTTCCGCTTGACAGTTAACGAAAAGAAACAAAACAATAAAACAACAACACCAAAACATCACGGAGTGCAACGACTCCTACTGGAGTAGAAGGGGGAAGCTATATATATGATTTTGGCCGCTACACTAAGATTTCATGTCCAAGCTGACCAGGCATAACATCCAGTTCCTTACATCTCTCAATACAAGTTGAATCATATGTAGGACAGCAGTTCTTCCTTTTCTTCTTCCGGCTCATGGGTATTGTGCCCGGCTACATACTGGCATTTGTTTGGCTAACACTCATCAGCAGTCTACCTTTCGCTGAGGCATCGCGATCCCTCCGCTCACACCCATCAATGCCCCATCAAGAGGCTGTCCGGCCGCTGTCAGCCCGTTGTCATGCTGCTCGCTTCTTATAACCCAATCTGTCATGCATTGTTAATGTCAGAGGAATATTGTTGTGTTTGCTGTTTGCAGCTACATCATAAGAAGCTGGGGGATGTGACTCTACTGCAGGATTATGGGTGCATCTGCTTTTTTTGGTTTTGGAGTTTTTGGAAGAGGGGGATGGTTAGCTTATACAAGGTTGATTCGATTTGATATTTTTTAAAGAATGAAAGAGAGGCGCTGTAAGTCAAAGTCACATTAAGCTTCTTAGCGGGAGGTGCAGTGTGCTGAAGCGGCTAGTGATGAAATCCATAACTTGATCCAGTGTTGGTATCACACTGACGAAACTGTCTACTGATGCAGGTTTTACTGGAGATTTGAACCTACACTACAGCACATGGATTACAAGAATTCATGTACACATTCACTTCAAATAATACATGAAACCTCCAACAAGTACTCCATATTCGACAAGCAAATAAGTTATTTATTAAAGGTGTTTTCTGATTTATTATTTATACGTGACTCCAAAACCACCAATCCGTTTTATCATCGACTTGGTTAGGTTGATGGAAAGTTCATGGTTTGAACTTATATTGTATAATATAAGTGGACTTGTTGTGTTTTATGTACATCAGTGGCGAACCGTGTCTATCACAACTGGACCTTCTGTAGACACACACACATCCCCCCCGCCGCCGCCGCCGATATACCAATTTTTGTTTGTTTCATCTGAGTGTTTCAGGGTATTCTCTGAATACCTTGATGTCCCTGACGTTTCACCACTGATGTACATACAGTAAGTCATGTGTTAATATGTTAATGTCTCTATTGTGTACTTTGTAGTATGTATGGTTTTTTATCTTGGAACTGCAGGAAGGAGTCTAGAAGAAATTGCCTTACGGGGAAAATAAAGTATATTGAATCGCATGGTAATTAGTCACTGTGATGTCAACACGAAGCATCAAGTTTGGCATTTGGCCATCGCCATATTTTTTTTATAACCAGAACGGTTGGAGCTCTGCACAAATGACTACATTTAGGTGGCCTTAATGCAACTATTAACTATCTTGAACTAAAACTACATTGTGAAAGGGTTAAAGATGGAAAAGAAAAACACAGAAAACACTCAAATGGTGCATTTCCATTGCAGGGCGTCGCTCGGCTTAGTACGGTATGGCTAGGCTTTGTTAGGATTGGCTCACTTTATGCTGCGTTTCCATTACAGTTTAGTAGCTGGGGCAGTAACTATAGTAACGCAGTGTAGGCGTAGCCGTGACGTCATCTTGACATCATCAGCCGTTAGCTGTTAGCACTCAAGCTCACAGCTCCTGTTCAGAAACTAGACAAAAGTTAAACAACTACAAACCACAGACTGCCTGTGTCATGGCGAATACAGTCGCTGGTTTAATTACGTCTGTATAGGCCGTTGTTGTGAGTGTGGACAATCGGAGCATATACTGCGTTAGCTTAGCCGATCTCCATTCAGAAAACACGCATTTCAAAAGGGTTTTCCGCCTGCCGTCTGTCTGCAGACTTGTCAAAGCATTAATTCATGGTTTTTACTAACCGGTATCAGTATGTTGTTACTTCGGCATCATTTTGAAACGTGTATTACAATTAAATCACGGTCAAATATGTTCATCTTGGTGTAGTTGTAGCCCCCTTGCCAGCGATTCTCTCTCTAGTTTAGCATACTCAGCCCGACTCAGCCTGGTTGTTGGCCCGCTAAGAACCTCGATGATATGGGGCCAGAAAAACTGTGAAATAGTACCCGCTAACTGGTACTACGCCACGTGGAAACGCAACCAAAAATGGGCCAAAGGTGAACATCACAGTGGTAGCGACTTGTCAATCACAAACCATGAACTGAAGCATACTGTGCTTTATTGTCTGTTTCACTCAAAAATGGGAACATCATTTACTAAATCAAAGTCATGCTGCATTGAAGAAGACTTCTACGGAGCCCCTAAAGGGACATGGGAAGAGAAAAAAAAAAAACAGAGAGAAAAAAAAATGTCAGGATAACGGGTTTGTATCTCGTGCGCACGCGAATGTTTCGCGTGCGCACGAGAAAGTATCTTACAAAAAAGTCAGGATAACGGTTTAAGGGACATACAAAAAATATATGAGAAAAAAAATAAAGTCAGGAAAACGGGTTCCTTTCTCGTGCGCACGCGAAACTAATCCGTTATCCTGACTTTATTTTTGAATCCACTTCCTATTAACCAGTGCGCCAAGGAGGAAGTGCAGCACACAGTAGACCAACATTTCAATTCAGACTTGAATGTACGTTTTGAAATGACAGTGGAAAGTTTAATTCGGGTATATTTTAATCTCGGACTTCCTTATAAGGACATTACGTTCCTGCTTGCACGTCGTCACCGTTACATTTTTTCCGAACGGCATTTAAAACGGATTTTGAAGTCTTGTCGTCTGTCCCGGCGCAAGAAATACTCCAGTTTTGAGACAGTAATTACTTTCATCTCTGAACAATTACAAACATCTGGCCAACTTCATGGGTATAGGTGGATGTTCACAAAATGCAAGGAGAATGGATTACTCGTCAGAAAAGAAGATGTACGTTTAATCCTCAAAGAACTAGATCCAAGGGGTGTTGAACTCAGAGCATCCAGACGTCTCCATCGCCGAAGCTATTTTGCCAAAGGACCGAATTATATTTGGCACTTAGACTCCTACGATAAATTGAAGCCATTTGGAATCTGTATCAACGGCTGCATTGACGGATTTTCAAGAAAAATCATTTGGATGAATGCATTCACCACAAGCAGCGACCCGAAAATTGTTGGAGGTTACTACATTGAGGCTGTCGAGAAATTGGGAGGTTGTCCGAGGATTGTGAGAGGCGACAAGGGAACAGAAAACGTTAAAGTCAGGGACTTTCAGCGTTTTGTCCGACGCAATATACAGGACGGCTCTGCAATTGACAGTTACATCGAAGGGGCAAGCACGGCCAACCAGAGGATAGAAAGTTGGTGGGGTTTCCTCCGGAGGGAGTCAATGAAGTTCTACATCTGTATGTTTACAGATCTGAAGAACCGGGGTCTATTCGACGGTGCATTTTTGGACAAAAGTGTACTTCAGTTCTGTTTCATGGGCATCATTCAGGTAAGCTACAAATGTAGTATAACTGACATGTTTTTATATTGAACACAAACGACCTTCTCTACACAAAACAAAGCATAGGCTATGCTGTATATATTCTCTAATTAGCAGACACTGCATGGCTGTTTTTATGAATATGGCTGAGTTTACATATGTTGTTATTGCATTTCAATAAACAGATATTGATAATCGATTTAGGAGGAAAGCCGATTTCTCACACACAATTTAGAAAATATTATGAAATTATTATCTATCAATCAATCAGTGCATAATTACAATTAAGCTAGTCCCAACACACTTATCTATTAAAACAACACATGAAACATACATCAACAACCATAAAGTTGTGACGAGTGAAGAAAGAGAACCGTTGTCCGCCTAATCTCTAGCTACAACCTTGTTGTTATTATTATTTTAAATATAATAAATAATAAGTATCACTATCATTGTTATTAATCTAATTATTATTATTTGAAGTCAGGCACGTTAAATATCAATTTCAAGATGATGTTAAAAGAATGTTAAGGGATGCAAATGAAAGAGAGAGTATGGCAGAAGAGATACCTGAGTATGAAAACAGGAATCATACTTCTACTGATAGTTTCATCATACAATGAAAATGTGGTTGTTTATTAAGATGAATTAACTTTATTTTTCCCTTTTTGTTTATCAAAAAAATAACCTCTTTTTATTTAAAGCCCTCTCATCTAATTACCTCATGACAATATCAAATTCTATAACTGATATCAGTGAACTTGTTTTCATACTACCTTATCAACTGTTTTCCGGGACGAGTTGGATGAGACCACCTGTGTGTGGGATTCACATGTCATCAGACCATCAAAGAATGACAGAGTACCCAGCGGTCGGCCCAAAGTCATGTACATGTTCCCAGAACTCTACACAACTGAGGACTGCATTTCCCCAGTGGAAGGAGCAGACGCACAGCTGTGTCGGAGTAACTGCACATTCAGACCAGCAGTGCCATGTGACACAGACATCTACAACATCTGCAACCTTCTGATGATGGAGTCACAGTTGAATCTTCCTGCTGATTCTTATCAAGCGTTGGATTTGTACCTGGATTTAAGGAATACAATCCGATCTTATCTGTGACTTGAGATGAAACTACATTTGAAAATAACCAAATGAAACCAATCTCACAATTGATCACATTTTATTTTTACATTTGTGAGTGCATCTTGAAGCAGGAGTGTATATACTTGGTGTTCATGTTATCTGACAGGTGAACGATAAATAAGTAAACATAATAACCCCAGACACCCCTCTGAGTATTGAAGGTTAGTTGAACTGAATGTATAGTCAAAAATGTTTAATAATTGTACAAAAAATAAGCATAGTGGCAAGAAAAGGATTGTGAAAAGGAATTTCTTCAGATTGACATCTCACAATAGTGGTATTACTTATTACTAGTGTTACTGTTTTCATACTCAAGGTTCAAACATTTTGGAACTACATATGTACCCACCATTATGTCTTTCAAGCACCTGCAGAAGTGACTGCTCTAGAATCACTGCTGTGCGAGATATTTTGTTGGGAAGTCACAGTAATATCTTTGTCATTGTTTATCAGGAAATGTATTTATACTTGCATAAGAGGAATTTCATTAGAATATTGCCTTTTATTAATGGTGCTAATGGAAGTAGACACTTTGTTGTGTATAGGACTGTAATAATATGCTGCCTTTACGTCAGTTATTAGGTAGGTAACACATGAACATAGGAAAAACAATAGGGATGACATCAATGAGAAATTCCACCTTTTATTGAACAATGATGGATTACAATTGTTACAGTAAAAGCTTCAAATAAACAAAACAAGGCCAAACATGTTTCTCGTTTCAGTTTATTGTATTGGTACAGTAAGAGTTGGCACAGGCATCAGCTATATGCTGAAAGGACTTTTAGAACCGTGTGCTTATCATTCTGTAAACTAATTTGGCAAAAACTGGAAATAATCCTTATAGAGAAATAACCTTACTGTAAAAATAATGAATCTATTCAACAACACAATTTTGAATATACTTGTGTTTTTACTCCCTTCATCAACTTGCAATACATGGAACTTGTATAAGGTGCTATGGAGTTTTTCAAAATGAAGGGTAAAATATATTTTAAGTTTGGAAAACAACTTTGAATGCATTACGTGTTGGACATGTCAGTCATAAACACTTAACCTGAGTGCTTGAACAGCAACAGTATTTAGCTGATAAATGCAATATGTAGAACTTATTTCAAGTCAGCAAATGCCACAGGATTCAAAGTGCCAATATGAAAGCGAAATGTATGTGATCCCTTGCAACCGCTACAGAATATCCATTGTAAAGCAATCACCGGAAAGGACGCTGTCTAGCTCTGCACGGAAATCTGGGTAGGAGCTGTAAGTGCATGGCAACTCCAGAACTGCTCCACATGTGTGTGCCACAGGCCTGCGACTTAACCCACACAACCTGTTAAAAGTCACTTCAATGCTGTCCTTGCATAGCACAGAGGACCCTGTGCAGAAGCGCAAGAAGATCTCCAGTTTTCTTTGGTCAAGGCTTCTCACATACCGTAGCAGGTAAGTAAGGGCTGCCTGTTCCTGTGGATTCAGGCTTTCATTTGACGGCTTTATCATCTGGGCAACTTTCCTGTTTGTTGGCCTCTTGTTCTCATACAGTTCCATTATGCTCTCTTTTGTTAATAGCCTCGGCACAGCATTGTGAATACTGGAGTGGAAACAATCAATGATGAACTTTGGCTCTTGAAGAAGAGCTTTGTGCGCCATGACTACAATTGCAGCCCTTATGTTGTCTTTAGAGGGCAGACAGTGTGAGCCCATTCGTGAGAAGAGGTCCAGTAAGTCTTCCTCATCTATTTCTTCCAGGTTTCCCTCTAGCACTTTCTCAACTGATTCTCGCTCGGTCACTGAAAGATATCTCAGAAAGGACATCATCAAAAGTTCTTCATCCACAGAACTGACTCCTTGACAACATGACAGAATGAAAGCTGGTGACAGTCTGATAGGTATGATATTGTGGTCCATATATCCTTTTATCCATACTCTACCAACAGCTTGCCATTCCTTCTCCGAATAATCTGGCCGCAGTCTGGGCACTCGCTCATCTTCCCCCTCGCACTGTTGCAAAAAAAGCTCCCAGAAGGCGGAGTACACTTCTCTTGAGACCCCCTCACCGTCCAAAGCTTTCTCATTTATTAACTCCATTATCAGTTGCACTTCCATTACTTTTGGATCCATGAAGACATTTAGAACATCCTGAACTATGTTTACCCGTCTGAACTTGACACAGTGGACTTCTTTTTCAGATCCCCTTGGTGATGCTGCATCGTCATTCAGTGTTGAATGCTGAAAGATAAAAACACGTTTTAATTAGGTGTGATTACAAATTGATAAGTGAATAAATTAGTTGACAGACAATTAATCATCAACCTGACAAGCAATGCATCAATTCAGCTATTTATTTTTCATGCAAAAGCACTAATTATTCTGTGTGTCTGAATATAATGTTTTTATGTTTTATCTCACATATTCTCAATATCTTTCCATTGTTGAATTGTGGTTGGACTAAACAAGTAATCTAAGACATCAGCTTGGGCTGTGTGAACTTGTAATAGCAATTATTTTCTTTTTTGGACATTTTATAGACGAAAACATTATTTGATGATTTGTTTTTAATTAATACAAAAGTAACACTTTGCAGCATTATTACAAAAAACGTATTCCTACAATATACCTGCAAAGAGTTGAGGTGATCTGGATTCCAGGGAAGAGTGTCGTCCTGATCATCACCATAATATCCAGAAATAGGTCCAACCTGTACTTCAAAGTCTTCCAGAGATGCATGAATGGCAAGGGCAAGAGCGGAGTCTGACTCGTCTGCATCTTGGTTTGAGGCAGGAAACAAACAGTCCTCTTGAGATGCATGCCTGCTCCTGGATTGACAAAGATTACTGCCAGCATCATCCAAAGATGGAGAAGACATGACTTCTGTGGTAATCATCTCAGGAGGGACAAGTCTTGGTGGTATGCTTGATTCTCTTGTCTAGGTAAAATTAAATGAAAAAAATAATAAAGTTATCATTATAACAGTGGTTATTCATGCATGATCAGATGAAATAACATTCATTGATACACATATACACCCGTGATTGATTTCATCTCAAACATTTTTACTAATTTCAATAAATGTAGTTAGGAGTTTACATTTAAAATTAAATTAACTTTGCTTTCTGGAACAAAATCATGCAGTCTCTTCAACCCCATTTTCGTATTATTTTACACTACACCTGTGAGTTATTCTAAACTAAGCTGTTGTCACCTGTAGATGATACCTAAATGCCACTAGAAGGCCATATCAACAACATCAATCAACCGTTTCTGTACATCCTTCTTCAGAGTTAAATAAAATGGCATGCTTGGTTGAATAACTGTTTTAAAAATGTCAGTTCAAACTGATTTCAGTTAAAAGTATATAGTTCTAGGGTTTTCAAAAAGAGCCACATTGAATGTTTGAACATGTTGGAGATTTTCAAAGCAATACTGCTCTTTTCAAATTCCTGCATCAACCAATTGTAGTTGTAAAAATGACACAATTTATACAGAGGCTTACTTCTACATTTGTTTCCTGCACTGAGTCGTTGGGTGCTGGATCTGAATCTGAGGATCTCTCAATGTGATGCACTGGATGATATGTTCCGATCCTCGAGGGATGATATCTCCTAGGTTGGTTCCTCACAGACAGTCTCTGCTTTCTCCTGGTCTAAAAATGAAATGAGCAGATTAGCAGATGATGGACTTGTATAGACTGGAGAGCTGTTCAATTAAATACATTTTTATGGTTTTGTATTTGCAAAGAAGTGAATAGAAATGTAAGAGCCAATATTTATACATCTGAGCAGCTCTTCTAACTCAACTATTACTCCGACTGAGAAAATCAATAGATATATTTATCTTTTTAGGAATTTTTAATGTTACAAATGGATTGCACATTACATTTAGTAAATAGATATATCTGGGGAGAAACGGGGGTAAGAGATGAATGTGCAGTTAATCGGCTTACACTAAATACATTCACATTTAAAAACCTTACATTTTGAAATGGGCCACCTTCATATTTGTTTAGAGTTAAATAGTGCACCTACACATATGCTATATATTACTTGTATGTACTTTAATTGAAGTTTCACAAACAAACGTTTTAACCTGTTTAGTACAATTATGTCTAAAGACTTCCACAACAATACGTTGTTGACTGAATACAAAAGTGGAAAAAGACAAAAATAGCACACCTTGATTGGCCTATGGTCTGTGGGCTCGAACTCCGAAGATGTGTCAGAGTCAGAGAGCATTATTGTGGCATCCTTAGGAGAGAGTTCTTTATCCTTTTCCTTGGAGCAGGTGTAGATGCGCAGCATTCGTAGTTTGGTTTGATCGTAAAGCTGTTGCACTGTGTTTTCAAGGGGTACTGGGCAGTGACTAAAATCACGAACGTCAAACTTGAAGTCTTTCAGCGGTCCTTTGGCAGACTTCCCATTTGGAAAAAACAAGCCTTTGCCAATATCCAGAAGCTCCTCCATGGTCATTGTTTTCTCGACTGACATGTGCCGTGTCCCACCTCCCTGTCTTGTACGGACCTGGTAATATTTCCCTTTTTGAAAGTTGAGCCATCCTATTTCCACCCTCCGTGAGTCTTTGGAAGCATGTTTATTTCCAACACCAGGGCCGACATCAGGGTCTGCCTTTTCCCCTTTTCCCTGTAGTCTGACTCTTATCTTCTCCATGAGAGATGACTTAACTGTTGTTCGTTCTCCCGACTTAACAGTTGTTTCGTTTGTCCCCGTTATTTGCCGACAAAAGGCTCGGAGTGCAAGTCGGTCACCATATTTCTCAATATATTTCCCCAACTCCTCATCAGTCATGACATTTATGACGTTAATGTCGATCTGGAGAAGGCAGAAGAAATGTAAAAAACGTTACTATACTAGCAAGTTAGCTAAATGAGGCTAACAAATTGGCCTATAGGCTAAAAACAGTGTAATGCTACATTTAGCTGTAAGTGCATGCAACAGGTAAACAGCAGAATAACTTACCTTGTCATCTTTCAGTTGATTGACGATATTATCGGGTATATTTCGCTTTTTCAGGAACGTGAATATGTCCACCTCCCCTGCCATTGTTTATGGGTTGGACTTGGATGAGCTACCTGAAAATACGAACGGAATATGCCGTTCTGAGAGAATGTAACGGTGACGACGTGCAAGCAGGACCGTAATGTCCTTATAAGGAAGTCCGAGATTAAAATATACCTTTCCACTGTCATTTCAAAACGTATACATACAAGTCTGAATTGAAATGTTGGTCTACTGTGTGCTGCACTTCCTCCTTGGCGCACTGGTTAATAGGAAGTGGATTCAAAAATAAAGTCAGGATAACGGATTAGTTTCGCGTGCGCACGAGAAAGGAACCCGTTTTCCTGACTTTATTTTTTTTCTCATATATTTTTTGTATGTCCCTTAAACCGTTATCCTGACTTTTTTTAAAGATACTTTCTCACGAGATACAAACCCGTTATCCTGACATTTTTTTTTCTCTCTCTGTTTTTTTTTTTTCTCTTCCCATGTCCCTTTAGGGGCTCCGTAGACTTCAAACTAACAATTAAGACCATAAACTTGTAAACAAAAAGCTAAGCTCAAGTAATAAATCAAGGGAGAACTAGAGTGATTTTCTCATAGACTTCTATACAATAACTTTGCAACAAGTGAAGTCGCCCTCTGCTGGCTTTTTGAGAGAATACAGGTCAAGGCACTTCTGCGTTGGTTTGACCTTTTGAAGCCAGAAGTCGACGCTTGGGTTTGAAATTAGAGAAAGGACTAAGTTAGAGAAACATTGTGGTTTGGGTTAAAAAGACTACTGATATGTTATAGACTCAATACACCTCGACCTGCTTCAACTTTGTCGCTTTGTAAGAACCTGACTTCATCCTTCCCTGTCATCATAGTCATAAATCACACAGCACCATAGGGCTTTGTTGTTGAGGGTAAACACAAGTCGTTTTTGTACACTTGCTCAACGCACTGCGGCTGGTATTCTTCTTGGGAAAAGACTCAACATACTCCTCCTGATTACTTGCGATATAAAATATGAATCAAGGACAAGCCAACCAATTGCACTAGTTTTGAAAACATTCTGCAGGAGTATTTCGGAGCGATACATTATGCATCAGCGGCTGTAAGAACAGAGTAACCCTCTCAGCTGATAGAGCCTTGCTGTTTCGAATTACCCAGAACACACTTTCTAAGATCTCAATTTTGAACGCTTGCTAACTGCACCATTTCAAACATGTGTGCAGCTCTCCAGATGTAATTATTTTCTATCCATTTTGTCAGAGTTGCGTGTGCAAATTGATTTCAAGGCGCTCCTGCAGTGGGAGCCTTTGGTCAGAGAAGCATCCTCTGCGGACCACAGGCTGTTAGGAAAACTGATGCTAATGTAGATACAGGGGAAGACTTGGGGCTGCACTTTCTTTCCCCTCCCCTCCTTCTCCCTCTCTGGTGAAGATAGCACTGATTGTGCTGCAATATGTCGCATGAATCCGGTCAGGACTGCAGACTGAGGCGCAGTCTCCAAAGCTTACGAAATCGATGGTGTGTGAGCAGTGTGAGGATGTACATGTGTTAATCACAGCAGCTTACCGCAAGCCGTCTTGACACAGAACTAAACAAAGGCTTGCATGTGTTGCACATACACAAAAAAGACTCCCTTTTGATCCTTCATGACGCATTTGCCTAATGCCATTCTGTGTAGAAATAAAACAACTCTTTGAATGTGTAATCTGGACATCTATTCAAAGAAAAGCTTTGATATTCATGAGGACATCCTTATACATATTCATGCTGCTGAACCTATGTCTCTCTTCTTTTGCTGCATTGCCTGGGTTTTTAGGAAAGCAAATAAACATTTTAACACAGTTTTTTCTCCTTCCCGATGTAAAGCCTCCTGGAACAGAAGTTCTAGTCGCTTAAGGGTGTTTTACCCCCACATGATTGAAGTGAGAAGCTATTGAGCTTGTTTGACTGTGTGCGCTGGGCTGAGAGAGGGATCTGCCCCTAGATATTTGCACTACAGTATCCTGCTGACTTGCTTGCTTGCTCACACTGCCATAGAAACTGGTTCCTGAGTGCAGTGGAGGCTCATTCTGCTCAGGAGCAAGCAAGGGAGAGCATCGGGAGTGAGGGGAAGAGAGCAAGGACAAGATACACAGAGAGAACAAGAGGAAGAGGGAGGGAGAAGTAAGAGAGTGAGAGGAAAAAGTGAGAGACACGCTGCTACTGGTGAGTACAGAGCTGTCATAGCAGATTTAATCAGAGTGTAACAATCGGGTGCTTTGAGCGTCTTTTTTTGTTCTCTCTTTGTACGATTCATTCGCCTGGCTCGGTTTCACGGCTGTGCTGAGGTGTTGTGAGTGGGTTTCAGGTTGTCAGTGTGTTGGGGGATGTGTGAGGGGGAGACGCACGGCCACTCGCTCTCAGATGCAGAGCAGTAGCGCAGCGGAGGCTTTTCATTTGTTACTCACTCATTAGAATACAATGGGAAATACTTTGTTGTCTACTTTGTCTGCAAAAGGGAGCATTGGGTCTTTTTCTGCATGGCAAAAACCTGCTTTTAAGTGACTATTAATACGGTTATAATGTCATTTCTTTACCAATATGAGAAATACTTCTCTTCTTTTGGCAGCCTTCCCAACTATATCATACTCTTCTGTATCATTCATGAAGCACGGCGTTAATATTTGATAAGTCTGCAGCCGCACTTTCCATCTCTGCTTAACACACCTCTGCCCATTATCCTGCTGTCTGAACCCGGGTTAAATGTGGCACTGACTTATCCTTTCCACAGATTTTATTAATTATTGAGCAACTGATCTGAAACTACACCTGTAGGGCGGAGGTGAGGAGACTTACTCAGCTGTGAAGTTGGCTCACTGCTTTGTGCATGTCTGTTTCTGTTCGCACATCTCACTTTGTCTCCTCCTCCTATCCCTTGCTGGTTTTGATCAACGTGCCTCATGACACTTTGATGGGGAGCGGTGGGGCTAATAGAGGGGGTTGAGATACAGCAGGAATCCCTATGCCTCGTGTCAGCGGGGGGAAATGTGTTATTCTGATCATCGTGTC
The DNA here is from genome assembly GCF_902827115.2 of Pseudochaenichthys georgianus. NCBI lineage: Eukaryota > Metazoa > Chordata > Actinopteri > Perciformes > Channichthyidae > Pseudochaenichthys > Pseudochaenichthys georgianus. Next base: position 6,083,558 of record NC_047509.1, read on the forward strand.
ACTGAGGACTCAGAATACTTCCCACAGAGGGGAAATGTAAAAGTGAAGAGACAAAAATAGCCATTTTATTCAAGAATATTAATGAGATGTATGCATAAAATATTAAAGATAGAAATAGAAATAGCACACATTACCATTTACAGAATCCAAAAAAAGTGTAGCATGTTAGTAGTTTGATAGCAGCAGTAGTAAAAGTGTAAAAGTATATATTGCACACTGAATTGTCTAACTACGAGATAGCAGCCAGTAAAAATAATAAATATAAAGCGGTATATAAAGATATACATGATGGATATATCGTTAACTGTGTTAAGTGTTTCTTTATTTGATTATGTTGTTGTTGTTGAAACACCTCGTACAACATGCTTTGGCAATATGTTTTTGAAATGCCAATAAAGATCCTTTCGGTTTGAATTGGATGTATATTTCACGACAGATCTTTGTTGTTGAAGGCTTGCTTTAAATGATGGCATAAATTACAAAGTGTAGTGTGGAGTAAACCCTGTTGGTGTTTATGTTCATCTCTGCGGTGCCCTGGATCCCTGCCTCCCTTCACCTGTTCCTACAGGGGAGCAGGTTTATTCCTGTTCCTCCCCCTCCAGCTCTGGGAGAATTAAATACATCCAGTCCGTCTTATCAGTTTTCTGCTGCCTCCTGCCATGACTGGACTCTGGTGGCCCTTCCCAGCAGGCTATGTGTGTGTGTGTATTCGTTTGTAGATGGGTGTGTAACAGTGCGCACGTGACCGAGTGCATGCATGCATGTGAGTGTGTGAGCAGCATTGACATGATTGTGTGTGATCAGATAGCCGCTGGGCTCAGTTTCCTTCTCTTTGTGAGAGATCCTGGCATTTGTAGTCTTCCCCTCTCCCCAGTGACATGCTTTATGACCTCTCGTTGAAATGTCACTCAGTAAGGCTGGACTTTAAAGCGTCCCTGTGCGGAGGCTTACAGTGTGAACAATAGTGCACAGTGGTGTTATAAAAACCCATAAAGCACACAGCTGGGAATGCATGGATGCAGGCTGGGATGAGACCTCGCTGAGCTCCCTGACAGCCCCCTCAAGGCACAATTTGTTTCAATACAATATCAAATCGGGCTGGACTTTGACAGCCGCGTGGCCTGGATCAATACCCTGGTTGTCCATGAGAGGAAACAAAATTGCTCTTGTAAACAAGGGGATATACTGACAATGAGTGCCTTGTTAAGTGGCAGTGTGAGAAGCTAATGTTAGATAAATCACCTGTGAGAGGAAAGGCTCTGCAGGGCTGAGATGCAGATGGCTGTGTGGCAAGTAGGGCTGGCCGCCTGCCTTCACTTACATCCCAAGTCTAGATACGCTTCAGCAAAGGATACTAACAACAAACTGGGGATCTACAAGTCACTTTAATACAAAAAAAATGCATCTACTGTCATCTACTGGCATCTACTGTCCATCATGTTGAAGAAAGAACTTTCTGCAACCAATCAGATGCTGTGACCGGTAGCAGTGCAACAACAACACTGCCATCATCCCTCGAGGGTGCGATGATGGACAGTTGGGTCAAAGCAAACTGAAATGGCAAGAACTACTATATATATTTCTCCTTTGAAAGGAAAGGGAGTAGGGCTGCTCAATTAATCGTATTTTAATCGCAATTACGATTATGGCTTGCAACGATTACGAAAACAACGTAATCGAAATAAAACGATTATTTATTTTTTTGTATTTTTTTTTTTTATTGGTTTTTCAGTTGAATTATACCTAAAGTTCAGGGTAATCAACTGTTAAAAACATACTGTTAAAAAATGTCTCCAATAAATTGATGTTTTCAAAGAAAATGGATAATCGTTTTTAAAAATCGTGATATCAATTATTGACCCAAATAATCGAGATTATGATTTTTGCCGTAACCGAGAAGCCCTAAAAGGGAGCCTCAATGTGTCTCGAAATGCAATTATTTTGGCAAAACATTCACACGGTGAAACATTTTCAGAAAATACGTGTTTCTTTGGTTTTACATCTGTAAGATCCACGATAAAGAAGACGCTAAACCTAGCAAGAGAGTTATCAAGTTTGCGCCTCTGACAGCCTCTCCCTTCAGGCCGCTCTCCAAAGCCACAACCCCAAAATGATTGTTATGAGACAAACGATATCACGATGAGCGTGAACATCAAACACGGCTATTGGTAGTAAGGAAGAATCCAACGAGGCACCATGACAGTTAACGAAATGATTGGAACGGCTTATTACATTAATATATTTTAGTGAGAGTATTAGTTGTATTGATTGCCCTGGGTGTTTAAAGAACATTTCAACAAATATAACAACATTTCTTAAATACACCAGCCGCCCTGGATTCGGTGGATTTATCTTTAAGCTTTTAAGATGTCTTCATTTCCCATCAAGTGACCAACCTGAAAAGGGATTCACATTCTGTAACGTATTCTCATGATCCCTATTAGTACTGTCGGTAACATTTTGACATCTCAACCAATCCTTGATGAAAATGCACGTTCTATTTAAACGTGCATGAAATATGACACATGAAGACGCTGGCTATGAAATCCAGGACAGTCGTGAGTGGCACTTTATTAAGCTCCAGGCATTGCTTCTTACTGTAAGTCACGTTGCAGCTTGAACGCCTTTCTTTCATCATACCCGGATGGTGTTGAACGCTGTGATCTCTCCCCAAAAACACCACCAACAAATATAAAAGCACAACAGCCTGAAGGCAAGCTTTCACTCTGCTTTTGTCCGGTGCATAGAAGAGTATAAATGTAGGTTTCCTCAGCACAATAAGTCAATAAGGACAGTTTCAGCGTTGGATGAGGTATCCCATAATGCTTTACAGGAGAGGGGACAAAAGGGATTCAATATAAAAGATACATAATGTGGAACAAGATGAATGAATGTTTAATTAATTGCTTCTCTGTAATTGAAGAATAGCACATGTGCTTCAGCAATACCAGATGTTGGGAGCTTCTCAGTCGAATCTACGATCAATAGCCATGTATCAAGATGTGATGCGATCGCTACGGAGACACGAGTGGATTCAGCTGCCAAAGCCCTGCAGGTTGTCCACAGTGCTGCGGTCGGTTTGATAACGCGCTCCTCATGATAAAACGCTCTCTGCTTGCCATTTCTCATGTTATCAGCTGAGCTATAATGTCTCGTGAGGCGACGGGCTTCCAAACACGTGGGTCCCAAATGTCAGGCCTCGGCTAATTCGAGTCGGAGTGATGGATGCATCATTGCCTCGGACTGACTTGCTGTTTGCGGCCATCATTCGAAGCCCAAAGGCTGAAGGTCAGGTCGAGCCAGTTCAGTTCCCTTCGACACATGAAATATGATGGGGCGCCCCCCCCCACGGTATGAGGAGTCTACGGAGCATGCTTCAAAGTGTTGTTGAGAATTAAGCTATTTGAGTAAATCAAATATGTAGACGAGAAGCAAAGCAGATATCGTTTTACGATATAAGTAGGAGTGTATATTTATTTATCAATTATTCATATTTTTTTGAACTTTTATTGTCATTACATATAATAAGTACAAGTAGTAACGAAACCGTTTCACTGCATTTGACCCATCCTAGAGTTAGGAGCAGTGGGCTGCCATTATTATGTACGCCCAGGGAGCCGTGTAGGGAACGGTGCCTTGCTCAGGGACACCTTGGTCTTGCTGGGACTTGAACTGGTGACCTTCCAGTTACCAAGCCAAGTCCCTATGGACTTCGCCACCACCGCCCGTCTCATTGGGTTAATCACAAATAATACTCTTTAGAATACAATAATACATTTAAATACTCTTTACTTGTATTTTGTGGTAGATAAAACAAGCACATAAGGATTTGTAGTAAAGTAAATCATGACAAACTGCTGAGAGAAATCAGTCGATTTTTACTTTTTTAAAACAGGAATGGTGAATAAAGAATAAAGACCGTCAAACCCGAATGTGAAAGGTTTCCAGATCTTTTTGCAAACGTTGGCGCGTTAATGTTGACAGCCTTAGATATTAGCTTTTTTGCTTCCTAGCCAAGATTTATCTGAGAGAAGAGTGTACAAAGCATGCTTCAAAGTGTTGTTGAGAATTAAGCTTGGGATCGATGAGGACATTAAATATGTAGTCGAGTATCAAAGAAGATATGGTTTTGCGATATGTAGGAGTGTAAATTGATTTAAAAATGTAATTAGGTAAATCACAAATAATTGTATTCCAATAGTCCTTAGACTTTAGAATACAATCATACAGTTAAATACTATTTACTTGTATTTTGTGGTAGATAAACAAACATTAGAGTTTGTAGTGAAGTAATGACAAACTGCTGAGAGAAATCAGTCGATTTTTACTTTTTAAAACAGGAATTGTGAAAGGACTGACAATTTACGACAATAAGCTTAAGGACTCTGAATTTGTATGGTAATAATAATAATAATATATTTTATTTAAGGCGCCTTTCATGAGACCCAAGGACACCGTACGCTTTGTTAAATATTCTAAGAGGCCAACAGAACATGATACAAACACAAACATACCATCATGGAGAAGACAATTGGTTTCCGTTTTCTTTGCAAACGTTAGCGCGTTAAAGTTGACAGTTTAGATATGAGCTTTTTTGCTTTCTAGCCAATATTTAGCAAAGAGGATATCACTTGGGTCTGTAAATATGAAACTACAGCTGGCAGCAGAATGGCTGAGCATTAAGAGCCTGGCCCTGTCAAAAGATAAAAAGATCAGCATTTCTCTCTAAAAAAGACGACAATTTTCAGTTTTATCTGGACGATTACTTGTCCAGGATCTGTTGTGAAGTAACCGGAAAAACAGCAATAATTGATTCCAAGAAATAGTGCATATAACCTCCCGGAAAACAAAAACAGTTCATCTACATATATATCGTCTATTTATCTAACTCTCGGCTCAAATGCAAAGAAGTGCTTTCCCGTTGATGTTGAGTTTGTCTTTACAGTAAATCTTAAGCTACGGTTTATTAGCTTAGCTTATCATAAAGACTTAGGCCACCTTTGCATAAATCATAGCCAGCCAACATGTATTTCACTTCTACTATAAACACCAACACAAATGAGTACTATTATGATATGTTTACTTATGTATTGCCCAATTCTGGCTTCTAAACAAACTCTATTAAATATCCATTTCCTTGACAGCCTCTGGTAAACAATCTAACATTTTAATAGGCTCTTAAGAATGTGCCAACACTTATTACCATTTCAATTATGTTTCTCCCACATATTTTTCCAAAACATAATCAGAGACATTACGAAGCTATAGCGTCTTCCCCTCCCCCCAACACATCACTCACACCCTCGATATGCACATGACAGCGTGGTCGTGTTTATTCCTCATGATTAACAATGCAATATTTCAGCGCACTGAAGCAGTTTAAGTGGAGCAAAAGCTTTCATCGAGCATTACTGGGCGGTTATGACTTCTGTCTGTAATGGATGTTGCACAGCCATTTAAAATCCCCGGTGATAAAAGTTATTCAGACTGAAAATGAGCTTAAGCTATTTTTACAAGGGGCCAGATTTCTGCTCGTTAGTTTTATTGGGATGCCTCTGTGAATTAAAACATCCATATAGTGGCACGCAGGAAGCATGGGCGCGATCCATAAAAAGGTTCTCCTCCCTTTTAAAGCCGTACATTCCCAGCTTTTATTATGCAGTCCCATGAGTTCTTGTTATAGAGATTCAAACACCAGCTGCTTTGTGATATTTCTTTCTTCCAAATCTCATATTAGGCGAATAAAACAAGGTCAAATTGGCTTATCAATGTATGGCTTTCTGTACGGGGGAAACGTTGTTAGTTACAGAATGATGGGGTGACTCAGATGATGGATCAGGCAGGAAGCAGACGCGCCATATGTCAGCTGGCTGGGGGACGACAGAGTTCGCTAGCGGACTGCTGAGTCGGGCGAGGACAATGAGTGTCTCAATGTCAGCGACTCAAAACAACTGAGCTACACAGAGGGACGTCCACTCTGTGTTTGGATAGAGCAGTGACCGACACATGTAATGCTTGTGGGTAAGGCTGGGCGATATTACCTGTAAATATTATCACCATATTTTGAGGTTATATTGCAATACATTATACATATTCTTGATATTTTGATATTTCTTGATTCTAGTAGTTTCTGCAACGGCATTAACACATCACTGTTTGTATTCATTACTGGATTGGAGTGGATTTTTTTTTTAATTGCATGCAAACAATGTTCTATTTTTCAATAAAGGGCTTTTCCTGTTGCCCAAGCCTTACAACACCACTCCTGTGTCAAATATAAGAATTAGAGAAAATATTTACTTGCATATAATACTGTACATCTTGTAATATACACAATTTTTCTAAATTTCCAAACCTTTCCATGACTTTTTTAATCACCATCTCCTTTTAATCTAGCTTCAGAAAAGTGAAACTCCAAAGCAAGTTTCGTTCTGGAAGATTAAAAACGTTAAATGAGAATTTCTACTTTGCGATGTAGTCATTTGTTACATCCTACGCAGAACCAGCCTTGCCCTACTTGTGTACTGCACTGTTAGTGCACAGTTTTACTATTATGCTGCTGTGTTTATTGTATTTTTGCCGCCTGCCTACGAACACACCGCAAAGACTTCAATTGACGAGTGGCAATAACTGTCCTTACCAGCAGGCGGCGGTAGTGTGTATTCGTCATTCAAAAGAGGCAACAACCGGAAGACAGACTATACACCGAGAGAAGAAGAACAGGCTGCGTGATATAAACAAACAATAGCGTCTGGGTTCCATTTTCACTCTCTCTCGTCGATCGAAAACATGTAAACATAAAAAAGAAAGTCTTGCGTCCAGGTGAGATGAAAATGAAAAAGATTAGCCGTCTGTGTGTGCCTTCTTAATCGTTTGTTTTGGTCCCTCACTTCCGCTTTGCTTCTCATGCACTGACTCGCTAAGCTGAACAGCCAATCAGAGTGGTTTCTTTGTCCCGACTTTCTCTGACTGTTGAATCGGCCGCGGGAGGTGTGAAAATGTCCCGTAAAGCAACGACGGTGCGAGACACACCAACCTGAGTAGGGCACCGCGAATGCCCGACTGCCTCTGACGGCCTCTGACTCCCAAAATCGTCCGTTTTCGTTAGTCGGACGACGAAGCGTGCCCTGTCGCCCAAACTCAATTTGGTGTGTCCCGCACCGTCGGCCGTGACACGCCTTATTTGGCCTTTCATGGCCGCCACAGGCAGTCGGACAAAGAAATCACTCTGATTGGCTGTTCAGCTAGCGAATCAGTGCATGAGAAGCGAAGCGGTTGCTTGAGAATGTCTTCCACAAGCAACACTCCAATGGCTGATAGCTCCAGTACCGCACGAAACATGTTTTCGATGGACGAGAGTGAAAATGGAACGCACACGCTATTTGTTGTTTGTTTATATCACGCAGTCTGTTCTTCTTCTCTGTCTTCCGGTTGTTGCCTCTTTTGAATGACGAATACACACTACCGCCGCCTGCTGGTAAGGAGAGTTATTGCCGCTCACGCATGCGCAGTTCGTACGTGCTCGGCTGAAGTCTTTGCGGTGTGTTCCAGTGCGACACATGGCCAAGACGCAGGAGAACACGGCGACGCAACAGTCGGCGTCGGCGAGTTCTCTGGTGACTGCTTGGTGTGTCAGGGCCTTAGAGTTTGGACGATTGGATTATGGATCAACGAGTAGTACACAAGTTTGGATAACCAAAGCTAGCCACTAACAATGTTCAACTGAAGCCCCCTCTGTACTGCAGTGTTTCTGTCCTGGTGATTTGGACGACTCATGTGCATAGATGTTTTCTAGCCAAAGATGAGCTTAATAAAGTAACCACCATAGGAGGCCAACATCTAATTATCACCCAGAGGCTCCCTAACACCCAGACAAGACGATACGATTCGGACCGTTTGCAGACCACTGACTGCCGAGTGAATCTTTTCCTGTCTACACCTGCCGAGTGAATCTTTTCTACACCTGCAGAGCACAGGTGGTGTCGGCTGGTGAGTCACAGAGACAAACTGAGCATGGACTTCATTTTGGGTTTGTGTGTGATTGTTTCTTTGGTTTTTGGGCCGTAATAGAACATGAAACTTCAACGTTTTCACCAAGTTGGTGTAATACGGGAAAGTTCATATCAAAACAGGGATTTTAAGAGGTTTCTTTAAAGTAGTCATACTGTACACATTAAGGCTATTCTATGTGACTTTCTTCCGATAAGTAATGTAATATCTCTTTCAATTAATTCACTGAACTCCTTGAAACTTTTGCCTATTATTGCACACGGCTCTTTCTGTAAATGGCAGGTAATGTCTGCACATAACGTGATCAGGAACATTGCACCTACAGACTGTCAAAAGGCGTGAAAAAGTAATTACTTAAGCCGAAGCAAAGTGCTCATCAATGTCAAAGACAATGGAATAACAGAGGGGGAAAGAATGTGACGGCTTCCATATGTGTGTTCTTCTTATATATGCATACTTGTGTTTCATATGGTGACTTGTTCTGTATTTGAAAAGATAAGGATCAGTCCATAAAAAAATAAACCCCATGACTCGATCTTTAAAAACAGCTCGTTTCATTTAGTTTTGCTTCAAAAAGTAAAAGTTTTAGTTTCACCGTTTTTTCATGGCTAACGTTACTAATGTATTATTCTAGGGAACTATTGTCATTTGCTGATTTCCTACAGTGAGATTGTGTATGTGGGATAGAGCAACGTCGTCCTACAAAGCTCATTGTAATGCAGGAACATGTCACCGTGTGCAACAGCGTGCCGTATTGATTTGTTAATAATAGTCACACGAGACTAACATTAATCAGGCTCTAGCTTCAAACACAATACTCGTTAATAGAACCACTTAATTACTGGTTTGAGTCTTTTCATGGTTTATGGAGACAGCAAGAAACATGCAGAATATACCCAGACGTATCCTGGAGAAATGTTTTCTCACTGCCGCTGGGGAGGCGATTTCTTTTTTATTTATACATCCAGAGCATGAAGGATAAGATTTCCCAACAGTCACACAGCAGCTTTTTTATTTGGGTAAACAATACATTTCTACAGTCTCATGGGCGATGGCGTGTTTTAGTACTAACATCTGACTCGGTAGCACAGCTGGAAAAACACATTTATCCTTAATATAAATTGCATTCGTGCTTTCAAATTAAAATGTACTTCTTTGTCTGTCTGAATAAATCATACTTCATACTTCCAATTTCGCTACATATATTACTGATCCAAAGGAATAACTTGTTTGTTGAAATGTCAGTTTTAGTTTGTGTTGTGCCTAGTGAGCTGCCTTTACTTAATTATTCATTTGTTCTTGTTGTTGTGCTTGACATGTTAGTGAACATGTAATAACATTTGGTCGAGTCCAATATTCTAACGATTTGTAATGACTAAACTATATCATAGAATAAGAGGGATGAGACCCTCTTTAAAGGTCACACAGGCAGAGCATACACAGTGACATGTGTTCTCTGCTTTTAACCCATCCTAGTACCAGGAGTCGAGTACTGGGAGCAGTGGGCAGCTATTGCACAGCGCCCGGGGAGCAATGGGAGTGAGGGGGGAAGGGGGGTGTCCGGTGCCTTGCTCAAGGGCACCACGGCAGGACAGGAGGTGAACTAAGACCTCTCCAAGTAGCAGTCCACACTCCATATTTCGGTCTGTTCGGGGACTTGAACCGGTGACCCTACGGCTCCCAGTCCAAGCCCCGACTGACCGAGCCACTGCCGGACCTATATGCAAGTGTGTGAGTTTGGAAGTATAAAATACATTCACCATTAAAAGGTAATACATATATGTATTCATTTATGAATCAAAACGTTGCTGAAGGTGCTGCAAATGATTTATGTGTAGGTGCTGTTACGGTTATCAGTGCATCTTAAAACTAATAGAATAAAACATTAAGTTGAAAGGTTTAATTTATCACCACAATGTATTGAATCGATTGCTTCAGAAAATTCATCGTGTATTTTAGGGCTAATGAATAATGGACAGAGTTAGCAGCATCTCTCTCATTAGAGAACTGCAACTGAAAAGCAACAGCGTGAACGTCTACGGCTATAAATCTTTCTATTTTTAATGTTTATTTTCTCTTGAACGGGCCTCTTAAGCTCTGCAATCTATTTCAACATTTGCTCTCTGCAAACAGACCCCATGAGTAACGGCAGGCTGGCAGGCGGAGCTGTGCGACAGAGATAGGGGCGCCTGGTCAACAAGCAGGTTAATTGTGTGATAGCACCAGATGCTAATTCTGGCCTGAACTCAACGCTCACAGCTCAGCGGGTCGCTCCCTCGTGGCTTCTGATTGGCTGCAGAACACAGAAATGTAATCATATTCGACACTATGGGAAATCTGCTCTGGCCAGAATGTGTTGAATTCTCAAATGAATTCAATATTCTAGGTGTTTCTGGAAAGATTGCATTGTATTTTGATTTAGCTTACATTTGACATTTTCTACAAAGGAACTTGCAATAAGTGCATTCAAATCACGAAGTAAACAAACTCAATAAATCAAGAATCCTGAACAAACATTAGCTTTTAATCAGCCGCACCATGAAGATGGAGGAACAAACCCCCCCAAAAGTATTTCCTTTTCATTATACCCCTACCTGAGTAGGAACAAAGAACAACTGTGTGTTTTCACTACTTGAATGTGTCTAGCTTTTTAAATGCATGGTTGTGTAAAAATAATTTACTGCAAAATACGTTTTTTGGGGCAATGGTTGGATCCTTCCCATAAATGAAAATAGTGAAATGTCGTCTTCTCCAACATGTATCTGTGATGTCACCATATTTGGACTACACATGAAGCTTAGCGCAAGTTCAATAAGGAAGACCTAACACGAGTCACTTACACGTCACTCGATGGCTCCCTTCCCCCCTCATTAAATATGAGGGCGTCACCCCTCAGCAGCCAATAGCTGCACAGGCTAAATTCCTTAAATGCCTGCTCTTCCTCCCTGTCAGTTGTCATTTGCAGATGACCGCAACCCGCCTCCACCCCTCTCGCCTCCAGTCTCCTCCAGGACAAAGCTAAACTTCCCTCTTCAGACCGGTCCCACCACCAGTGTCTAGACCCCGGGGATTTCATCGGAGCGGTGCTTTCCCTCCTGAATGATTATCCTGCAAACCGGGGCCTAATCGCCAAACACCATTACATTCTCCTGTTGTATTATCGTGGCAATCATTTCATTCATATGACGTGTAAACAATAAATATGTAATTCTTACATCACGTCTCTCCGGTTTGAACTGGATTTCTGCATAAGTTGGTCATAAAATGTATTCTGATCTTCATCTAAGTCACAACAATAGACACACACAGTCTGCTTAAACTAATACCACACAAACAACTATATGTTTTCATGTTTTTATTGAACACACCATGTAAACATTCACAGTGCAGGGTGGAGAAAGTATGTGAGCCCCTCGGCTAAAGACTTCTTCAAGAGCTAATTGGAGTCAGGAGTCAGCCAACCTGGAGTCCAATCGATGAGACGAGATTGGAGGTGTTGGTTAAAGCTGCCCTGCCCTATAGAAAATACACACCAGTTTTGAATTAGCTATTCTAAAGAAGCATTGCCAGATGTGAACCATGCCTCGCACAGAAGAGCTCTCAGAAGACCTACGATTGAGAATTGTTGACTTGCATAAAGCTGGAAAGGGTTACAAAAGTATCTCTGAAAGCCTTGATGTTCATCAGGCCACGGTAAGACAAGTTGTCTATAAATGGAGAAAGGTCAGCACTGTTGCTACTCTCCCTAGGAGTGGCCGTCCTGTAAAGATGACTGCAAGAGCACAGTGCAGAATGCTCAATGAGGTGAAGAAGAGTCCTCGAGTGTCAGCTGGAGACTTAAAGAAATCTCTGGCACATGCTAACATCTCTGTTGACGAATCTACGATACGTAAAACACTGAACAACAATGGAGTTCATGGGAGGACACCACGGAGGAAGTCACTGCTGTCCAGAAAAAATATTGCTGCACGTTTGAAGTTTGCAAAAGAGCACCTGGATGTTCCAGCACTACTGGCAACATATTCTGTGGACAGATGAAACCAAAGCTGAGTTGTTTGGAAGGAACACACAACGCTATGTGTGGAGGATCCAAAGGGTTCACATACTTTTTCTTGCAACTGTAGATGTTCAGAGTCAGAGCATACAATAAAGCAAATATGTCATCAGAGTCCATCTTTGTAATATATATAGACTTTAAACACAGGAATTAAAGGCGGAAATAAAAAATCCAAAAAGGTTACGTTTATACTTTTCTGCCATTATCAAAGTAAGGAGACTCGTTATGGTAATGTGTACAAATACAGTTGCAAGAAAAAGTATGTGAACCCTTTGGATCCTCCACACATAGCGTTGTGTGTTCCTTCCAAACAACTCAGCGTTGGTTTCATCTGTCCACAGAACATGTTGCCAGTAGTCAGGGGCGGATCTACGGGGGGCAGTTGCCCCCCCACTGTAGAGCCTTGCCCCCCCAGCTGCCCCCCTAACTTTTGTTTCCCTAAAACTGTACTAAAACAAACCTACACTATTTCCACAAGCTTCTCAAGCAATGAAACAAGCATTACATTAGTTAAAAGTGAATCATTTTAAATATCATTTTAGGCCCGTTAAAAACGCATCTACGGCCCTGCATTAAACTGCGGAGCGGCGTTCACACAGACCACGGCTCACACCGCTGCAGAGAGGGCGCGAGCTGTCCCAGCACTATGGATCAGCTTCCCCTGGGAGCATTTCCCTTTCCACTAGTTTTATTTTTACTAAGGACGAGAGCTTGAAACTAAATTAATTAATAAAACACTGCCGTTTGAATCGATAGCGTTTAACAGAATACTACGCAGACAGCGTTAGCTGGGAGATCGATCACTTTGCTAAACTACGCGGTAGCCTCCTATTAAATCCACGTAAACTACACATCACAGCCATGAGGCCAGATCAATGAAACCAGGATACATCCTTTACCGTAAAAACTGGATCCAAACACAGCTGCCCGTGTGCGCTTGATCAATACTTTCTGATGTTATATTTATGATATGCTACATATTAGCTAGGCTACATGGCCCTAACGTGTAAAGTTATACAAGCATTTGTACCAGTGCTTTTCACAAGTAGACTCTTGCAGGCCAGAGTATAGGAGTGATTCAACACCAACAAAAAGACATATGAGAAGTGATCAGGACGAACAGAAAGAGGAAAAGAAAAAGAGAGATGAAGAGAGGAGGGTCAGAGCAGGAGGAAGAGGAGGAGATGAAGAGACCAGGAGGGTCAGAGCAGGAGGAAGCCAGGAGGAGATGAAGACATTAGTGAAGAAGAAGAAATGTATGTGAGGAATAAAGATGAAGTATCAGAAAGAGGGCCAGAGGCAGGGATCAGGAGGCAGATGAGACTCCAGCTGGACCACATGGTATGTTCTTATTCTCCTTACATGTTCCATTACAGCAGCTCAATCTAGCAGCTCTTAGTATTGACAAATATTGATTGAAATGTGTTGCTGCACAGGTCACCTGTAGCTCTCTGAAGAGATGGGTGATGTCATTTGTGTACTTAATTATAATTAAGTACTTACAGTATGCAGAATTAGAGTATTCTCTGAATCGGGTGCCTTTTGGGTCTTTATATCTTTGAAAAATGAAACCAAAATGTTTGGTCATAACATCTGGTAGTGGACTACTTACATGTTCCCACCCCAGGCACAAAATATAAATAATTAGGCCTACTAGGAATTTCCTTGAAAAAATGTAACAGGGTTGAAGTTTTTGACAAAAAGTAGGCATGAGACCTTGTTTAGCTAAGATATGGCACCACATGGAAATCAAGGACATTACAAAATTGTAATATTTTGCAAAACTATTAATTATGAACTATTATTAATTCATACAACATAGTTGAAATGTTGAGCTTGTCAATCTTAATCTGAAAATACAAAAACTGAAATATAGGTAAGAGAAGGAACTGACACTTGTGTGATGTAATTCCCTCAATGCAGATCACACATGGACTGATCCATTATTTTGATTTGATACATTTGAGGGTAAATGGTATGGCGTGACGGGGTTGAAACAAACTGCGGGACAATATTGCAATTTCATAGATAATTCAAGTATTTTTTCAGAATTGATTTTTGATCAGTTAAAGTTGACAAGCATATGATTATATTAGCAGCAACATTTTGGGATAATTGGCCATTTTGATTTGTTTAATATTAAATTAATATGTAATAAATGCTTAGTGAGGACATGCAAATATGTAAGACAACCAATTTTTTTAAAAACAAAATATATATTTAATTTTACATTGTAATGCAAAACAACCTGTTCCATTAATTCATTGCTTTAAAATACATAGTAGTAGTAGTAGTAGTAGTTTCCTTTCATTTAAAATGGTTGAGGTAAGCTTTGGGGACTCAAAGGGCACCTTTGTCTGAACACCTTGTTTCTCTTGTACATTAAGAACACTTGTGTTAGGGCATGAATTAACAATAAATAGGTTACAGTATATACAGTATAAAATACCACGTACTGTCCGCCCTCCCATGCCACCCTGGCATGACCTCTTGCCTCCCCTTTGCCACCCTATGTAAAATGTTCTAGAACCGCCACTGCCAGCAGTGCTGTGGAACATCCAGGTGCTCTTTTGCAAACTTCAAACGTGCAGCAATGTTTTTTCTGGACAGCAGTGGCTTCCTCCGTGGTGTCCTCCCATGAACTCCATTCTTGTTCAGTGTGTTACGTATCGTAGATTCGTCAACAGAGATGTTAGCATGTGCCAGAGATTTCTTTAAGTCTCTAGCTGACACTCTAGGACTCTTCTTCACCTCATTGAGCATTCTGCACTGTGCTCTTGCAGTCATCTTTACAGGACGGCCACTCCTAGGGAGAGTAGCAACAGTGCTGAACTTTCTCCATTTATAGACAACTTGTCTTACCGTGGACTGATGAACATCAAGGCTTTCAGAGATACTTTTGTAACCCTTTCCAGCTTTATGCAAGTCAACCATTCTTAATCGTAGGTCTTCTGAGGGCTCTTTTGTGCGAGGCATGGTTCACATCTGGCAATGCTTCTTAAGAATAGCACATTCAAAACTGGTCTGTATTTTCTATAGGGCAGGGCAGCTTTAACCAACACCTCCAATCTCGTCTCATCGATTGGACTCCAGGTTGGCTGACTCCTGACTCCAAGTAGCTCTTGAAGAAGTCTTTAGCCGAGGGGTTCACATACTTTCTCCACCCTGCACTGTGAATGTTTACATGGTGTGTTCAAAAAAACATGAAAACATATCATTGTTTGTGTGGTATTAGTTTAAGCAGACTGTGTTTGTCTATTGTTGTGACTTAGATGAAGATCAGAACACATTTTATAACCAACTTATGCAGAAATCCAGGTCATTCCAAAGGGTTCACATACTTTTTCTTGCAACTGTAAGTTTAATTTAAAGACTTAAAAGCAAGTTATTTGACTTCCCACTTCTTACGTTCTTCGTATATATATTTATTTTAATCGCCAAGGTGCAGTAGAAACAGGTGGGTTTTCAGTCTGCGATGGAAGAAGTGTCATGATATCAATGGGGAGTTCAATCCATCATTTCCTTGCCGGAATAGCAAACAGGCAGTGAGTCTTTGTTGAGGGTTTACCTGGGTCCCAATCGCAGTGAGGATTATATCACATGCAGCGGGCGAGAGACTGCACTTTGATTAACTTCACACTTGTGGGGGAGCTCTGAGAGAGTCTCTCTTGGGTGGATTATTTTTCTTTCTTTCAATCTTTATTCCAGACTCAAGGTCCATATCACATACAAAAAGACAAAACACACTTCAATCATCAATTATTGAGTGTCAGAGCTGTTACATTGTCAGAAGTCCATTAGCAAACTCAAGTGATTGTGTAGTAGGAGAGTGGGAACAAGAAGCACAGAGTGTGAACCTTTTTAGGTGACAGAGAAATATTTCAAACGAGTCGATTTCTAACAAATGAAGACGCTATTGTCGGCCAGCCAGACAATTATTAGATTATATTCTGGTCCGTTCATAACTGTAATGACTGATGGTGAAGTTAATGACGTCTTTTATTAGGAATATTAACTTTTACGCAGTTGTGAGAGAACCACTTAGATAATTTAATTTTAAAAGATATTCTCCAAAAGTACAGTACTTCACTAAAGGACTTGATTTCAGAATGTAACTTTGGTTACAACGGTAAAATGTTGAAATACAGACGCTAACGAACACCAACACAATGATAAGACTTTACAAGACCATAGCCCAGTGAAAGATGGGGATAAAGTAAGAGAAGATGAATTTATTTGGATTAAAAGCCAAATGCTAAGATACAAATATATGTCTTAAGATTTGGTTTAAAGGGGTGGTGTTTACAGGTTGTGATGCCGTCAGCTCTTCTTGCTTCTGGCTTTTCCAGAGGGGACAATTGACACTAAACGCTGACTCTCCGCATGTCTCTGTTCTCGCCCTGGGAATAATTAAAAGGCCCGAGTCAGAGGACCTGAGGGATGTTGGGGGGGATTACATCAAGAACATGTGTGACAGGTACTAGGCTATACAGGCACTGGTCCGTTGAATGATATGAACACTTGATAAAGGACCTTCAAATCTGTTTTTCTGCAATTGACAAGCAACTAAAGCGGTGACTAGGAAAGGACTTTGGGTCTCTCTCTGGTTTTGTTCAGTGCACAGCTGCTGCATTTTGCACAATCTGTAGCTAGTTAACAGCTGTTCTTATTAATTCAGAAAGTAAAGCATAGAAGTAATCACGCCTGCTGGTAATGCAAATCATCACACATTTACACACTGAAAATTAGACTCTGTATCGAATGCATTCTAGTATTAAAGAGGAATGCAGCTACTATATCGTAAAATGTAGTCTGTATTCAACCCGTCGTGGTATAAGAGCAGTGAACATCTGCTGTACAGCGCCTGGGGAGCAGTATGGGGGTCAGGTGCCTTGCTCAAGGGCCCCTCGACAACACCCAGGAGGCAAACTGGCACCTCTCCAGATACCAGTCCAAACACAGTAATTGGTCCATTCTGGGACTTGAAAAAAAGTCTCCTATATTCCCAAGACTGAGCCCTCCAACCCCTAAAGTGGTAATAAAGCCATGCTTAAGTCTCATAATCTTCCTCGGAGAGAAACGGTTGCACTTTAGCAGCAATAAAACACAACATGATGTTACATTACTCACTAGAGATTCAAAATATCAGTTTCCAGGAGCATGACAATATTTGTTGCTAGGGGCTGAGCATTTGACATTTGAAGTTAGTACACAAAATCTCTCTCTGGACCTTTTCTCTCACAATGAGAACCTCGGGTCTTGTTTTTGTTAATTTGCAAGAAATGATGTGAAATCCACAAGTTGACATGATCAATGGTTTGAACGGGTTTATCATTAGGGCTGATGTCATTCAGGAGTTGTGTATCATCAGCATACATAGGAAATGTATTCCTATCTTCTGTGCTGACATTTCCAGTGGTAGGATATGGAAACTGAATAACACAGGTCCCAGATTGGAGCCTTGAGGAATCCCATAATTAATGCTAGTGTTAACAAAGGAGTGGTACAAGAACACCTGGATAAGTCGCATAAAATGGAAGTAATTTGTTCATTTGTTTATTCCACACATGGCAGTTATTTTAAAACAAAACATGTACACTTATTTGTAGCCCATGGTGGAAAGGAGCAGGGACAAGTAAAATCTTAGCATTTATCCGCCATGCTCTTTATTCCAGAGGCTGTTTCATCATGATCAAGAATACCAAAAAAGTGAATTTACAAAGTTACGTCCTGCCATTGATTTAAGACTGAATACTCCGTAAAGTAATAGACAATGAGAACTCAAATACTTTGAATACTCTACATTTCTCTGCCGTTTAAATGTCTTTGTCAACAGTCAAAAATTGGGATTCAAGTTGGAAATATTTCACAGATTCGTATTTATAGATAGCGGTATCTATCTTCTCTATCTATCCCTCCACCTGAAAGAAAATGAGTGTATTCTAGAATGTCAAACTTTTTCTTCAAATAGAACAAACAGTGACATATTTCTTATCTACAACAAACAAGTCGCGACCAAGCCAATTTGGAATTTGACAACGCTTTGAACTTTATCTCCAAATCATAGGGGATAAGTTGAATAATGTTATTTTGCAATTCTGCGTCAAACTCCGTCTTTCTGAGTGTCTCTTTTTCTTCAGCTGCCACTGAGTTTGACCTCTTTAACTGTGACAGTTCTCTGGACCAAACTTCTCTGTTGCACATTTTGGTAAAACTGAAAGAGAAAAAAACCCAAGCGTGCTCTAAAAAGACAGCCATAAGTTATTTAAACATTTTTCCACTTGACGGTATATCTTGGCCTTGCAGGGTGGAGCAGACTGAGTGATGGATCTGATAAACAAGAGTAAGAGAAAGTGCATCCTCTAAATCCTGTGTCTGCATCGTTGCGTTTGAAGTAGTACCCAATACTCCGTTTTTTAGTTCACATAATGGAAAAAGGTTATCTATTGTGTCTTTAAAGGTCCAGTCTCTTTCATCTTTATTGCAAACAAGCCGGGAGTGAAATACATTTTATAGTAAACTGGATGAAACATCCTTAATCTTCGTACTTTTAGTGTTTACTCGCCATCTCAATCATTAAAACTTGTTGAAAAACCCCATTTCTACACAGGAATTTACTCAAAACTAAGCAATCAATAATGAGTAATGAGTTTCTAAGTTTTAAGTAAGCATAACCACTCAAACATGCTTTTTCTAAGAGCCTAATTTCAAATAAATCATCTGTTTTCCCACTTTGGCATGGTGTGTATTTTTCTTCCACGGCCCCAAATTCCTCTCCACACCTCCAGCCGATGTGCTGCCGTCTCAACTCCTCTTCACGTTAGTGGGGCTTTAGGCTGTGGGGGATATGGGGGATTATGGGATTTCCTGATTGCTCTGAAAAAGACACCGTGAGATAGAAAATCCAAAAATGGCTGGGGTACCCACATCAAGATTAAAGCGCATTATATCCCTCCTTAGGGAAAGAAAACAGGGAAACCACGACTGATAGCTTTGACACAAGTTTGTTTGGGAAACATTTACAATTTAAGGAGATTGTACACAAAGCACAAAGCCTTATTTGTGCTGAAAGCAGTTGAGAAAAGAGGCCCTTTTCCAATTTCACAATATGACATTGCTCGCCTTTTAAAGTGTGCTTTTCCTTAACCACTTTAATTTTCTCTGGGAATTGCAACCATTAATAACGAGTCAACTGCACATGATCCGCTTACACTTAAATGTTAGAGCTGAAATTACTTTTACACTTGCTGCAATTTATACATTATGGGTCGTAGGGAAACAAGAGGTATCTGTGGTGGCTGGAGGGGGATAACTGGTCTTTGGGGAGAATGATTTAATCTGTGCAAAGATTAAAATCATGAGATATGCAAATCAGAGAAAGACTGTTGCTTTCCCACAGTTACACTGTACAGTTATTTCCCCCCCCCCAATGGAAATATCAGATATCATTTGTGACAGGAATAGAGAGCGCATGAGTAATTGTGAGCTACAGGGCACAGAAAGCACCAGCACACACAACGATCCTTAGACAATGGCCTTTAGGGGGATGTGTATGCCACAGCAGTCATTTTAATCCTATTAATGACTGAGAGGGAGTACGGGATTACATGGGAATGATTGTGGGGCTGAATCTTATCACTCTTTTAAAAGGGCCCTATGCTGCTCATTCTCAGGTTCATATTTGTATTTAGTGTCTCTACTGGGACATGTCTCCATGCTTTAATGTTCAAAAAGCCCTTCATTTCTCTCATACTGCCTGTGCTGCAGCACCTCTTTTCACCCTCTGTCTGAAACCAGAGCCCAGTCTGCTCTGATTCTGATTGGTCAACGACTTAGAGATGTCTCGCTTCTTAGCCTATCACGTACAATGTGTTGGAGCGCTAGCCAATAGAAGCGCAAGTGTTGCATCGTGATGACACTAGGGCTGAACGATTAATCGTTATTAAATCGAAATCGCGATTCGAGATGATGCGATTATCAAATTGCAAAGCCTGCGATTTATTTATTTGTTTTTACATTTTTTTCTTCTTCTTCTTGTGTGTCAGTCATCCACACCAATCAGAAGTGCTGTGCTCCACATGTACCAGCCATTGTTAACCAATCAGATGTGGCCCATGATAGAAGGTGATAGACAGATTGATCCAATCACCTGCCAAGTGCTTTTGAAAGTGCCTGCCCTTTCCAAATGGCTTCCAATGGAGCTTTAGATGGTTTGGTGAAACAAACCGTCTGAGTCAGGTTAGTAATGCTCCATCACGTGTTTCTATTACAGGGTGAATCTTTAACTGAAGCTTGACTTTAAAGCAACCCAACGGAAGTTTCATAAACTGGAGGGAACTTTGGGATTCAAGCCTTTGCAGACCATTTATACACAAAAACTTATATGAAATACTCAAGGAAAGGGAAACCCCTAAAAAGCATAATAGGTCTCTTTAAAAGTAATTATTTTTTCTTTGGATCAGAACAAAAAAACTGTAAAATGTAACAAAATATAACATTATTGATTTGATTCAAGTCATCATCACAATAATCGGTGATTTCTAAAGATGGAGGTTGGGCGCAATTACTACTCCATCTGCTCCTTCAGCACCACGGACAGCGCTATGGATTTATCAATACAGCACAGTTACAGTAGTCTGTTATTTCAGAGCCATGTTTGGGGCCATAGATCCTTCCATGCACAAACGGTAGTCATTTGAAGGATCAATAATCAGGCTCATTATTATAGTAAAGTAAGTAAACAACTCCTCTGCCTCTGCACTCTCTCTGCTACAGAGGATGGCAGGTAATGAAGGGCATGTATCTGCTAACAAGGGGGCGTCGCATCCTCTTTCTGCTCGCCTAATGATTGTGAATAAAAGCACAACGTTTTAAAGCAGCAATCAACATACCTTTAGCCATCAGATAGTTAGTGTTGCTATGTCAAGAAGGAAGTGATTCAGACAATAGTGTTTTGGGAACATGTTCTGGATAGAAGAAACCCAGAAATATGAGTATGCACCTAAAAGTGAGCATACTCTTCCCCCTTAAATAATGAAAATGTGAGTGCTTCACATTTCTCTGCTCACTCTGGACAATAGAGTTTTGCACCAACGACATCCACAAACACTGACAGCAAAGAGTCTCTGCCATCCACAAACCAAAAGCACTGTATGTTGCCCCCCCCCCCCCCCCACCTTCAGCTGCTGCTCTACAAAAGTACATTCGACCCGTTACCTCTATTGTAACCTGCGCTGTAAAATATTACCATGATCTCACAATATTTAGCTGTACTATTTTACAATAAATGACTGTTTTACCACTTTACAGTCTTTACCTGTAATGTTCACAATATAATACTGTCATTTTGAATTTCACAGTGAAATCAATGCAGGCACAGTTAATTACTGTGAATGTACAGGATACATGATTACCAGGATCACAACATGTTACTGTTTTATTTCACAGTAAAATACTGTATTCAGACCATCCTCTGTGATAACACAACACATTAAGGGATTTTCTTGCTTTCATCGCTCTTGCTTGGCTTTAAATACTAATTTCTTTCTTTGGTGCAGGTTTAATAAATAAACGATACAACATATACATCTATGTAAAATTGAAATTGTTGTCTTGGCTTATTGTTTTCAGGTGCTTCCTGGGCATTAATCCTGAGATGGGCTCAAAAGCCAAAAAGAGGCATGGAAATGTAAACCCCCATGTCAGCACATTCTTCAGAAAAATGTGTGGACTTCGAGTGGATGTCTGTAGACATGTGTTACGTGCTCCCCTCCTTGTTTTCTTTCTGTCTCCCTGCTGCAGGTGCACCTAGTCTGCCCCTGGCTCCACCTCTGCCCAGGTGCACCTGGTCTGCCCCTGGCTCCTCCTCTGCCCAGGTGCACCTAGTCTGCCCCTGGCTCCTCCTCTGCCCAGGTGCACCTGGTCTGCCCCTGGCTCCTCCTCTGCCCAGGTGCACCTAGTCTGCCCCTGGCTCCTCCTCTGCCCAGGTGCACCTAGTCTGCCCCTGGCTCCTCCTCTGCCCAGGTGCACCTGGTCTGCCCCTGGCTCCTCCTCTGCCCAGGTGCACCTAGTCTGCCCCTGGCTCCTCCTCTGCCCAGGTGCACCTGGTCTGCCCCTGGCTCCTCCTCTGCCCAGGTGCACCTGGTCTGCCCCTGGCTCCTCCTCTGCCCAGGTGCACCTAGTCTGCCCCTGGCTCCTCCTCTGCCCAGGTGCACCTAGTCTGCCCCTGGCTCCTCCTCTGCCCAGGTGCACCTGGTCTGCCCCTGGCTCCTCCTCTGCCCAGGTGCACCTGGTCTGCCCCTGGCTCCTCCTCTGCCCAGGTGCACCTGGTCTGCCCCTGGCTCCGCCTCTGCCCAGGTGCACCTGGTCTGCCCCTGGCTCCTCCTCTGCCCAGGTGCACCTGGTCTGCCCCTGGCTCCGCCTCTGCCCAGGTGCACCTGGTCTGCCCCTGGCTCCTCCTCTGCCCAGGTGCACCTGGTCTGCCCCTGGCTCCTCCTCTGCCCAGGTGCACCTAGTCTGCCCCTGGCTCCTCCTCTGCCCAGGTGCACCTGGTCTGCCCCTGGCTCCTCCTCTGCCCAGGTGCACCTGGTCTGCCCCTGGCTCCTCCTCTGCCCAGGTGCACCTAGTCTGCCCCTGGCTCCTCCTCTGCCCAGGTGCACCTGGTCTGCCCCTGGCTCCTCCTCTGCCCAGGTGCACCTGGTCTGCCCCTGGCTCCTCCTCTGCCCAGGTGCACCTGGTCTGCCCCTGGCTCCGCCTCTGCCCAGGTGCACCTGGTCTGCCCCTGGCTCCGCCTCTGCCCAGGTGCACCTGGTCTGCCCCTGGCTCCACCTCTGCCCAGGTGTTCCAAATTCCACTCAGCCGTGTATATATAAAGAGAAGCTGGAAGATGTGGTTAGGGGGGGGAAGTTCTGGGTCCTACGGCCCGTGGTGTGGCTGGCTCGGGTTCCCTCCTTCTGTTAGGGTTAGGGTTATCGTATTATTTACATTTTTATATTTACAGTAAATTACTGGTTACTGTGTTGCATTACTTCTACAGTAATAGTGTGACAATACAGGTAATTACTGTAATTGATGTACAGCAAGGTACCATACAGCTCTGTACTGCTATATCACAGTAATTCCATGGGCATGGCAACTGTAAAGTCACAGCATGTAGTTGTACTTTTATTCTAATTTACTGTAAAATATCTACAGTAAATTACTGTGAAATATTCACAGTCAATTACTGTGAAATCCATGCAACTAGTAGCCAGTAATTTACTGTAATTTTACAGTCAAACATTTTACAGTGTGTTTATTTACCATAACTGTCTCCATTGGGAAGCAACTCAAACACATCGCACACAACGGCTCCAAATGATTGGCCTTTCCACCCACAACCTCTCGGACCTCAACAGCAAAGCCATTATGGTTAGGAACATGACCCCAAACACCCCCTCCCACATTTCTTCACAATGCTTCCATGGCCTGGCCTGGAGACAAAACAGATTTTGTCAGCTGACAAAACATCTGTTTGTAACTGTCTGAGGCTGGTGTGCAAACATGTATGGTAACAATGCAAGTTTGTGGATTCATTGTAGCATTGTAAAACGGTCTGAAATATACGCATGATAGCTATATTTGTGATTTTGTGTGAAAAAGATTGAGGCTTAAGTGACCCATGCAAAAGTAATGTGAATAAAGCAGCATGGATAGATTTATTTTACACAAAAATGTTAGCTCATAAATAACCTTAAGAAATACTGCCTAACTACGTAAAATACTACAAGGCATGCTAATGTTCGTAGCTTACGTTAAAACAGATATCTTTAATTGATTATGGACACTTTTGCTCTTGTGTTTTTGTATTGGAAAGGTCCTAAAAGAATATCACTACTGTAGGAGTTTAGCAGACATCTGATACAAATTCCCAAATGTATGTTAATGATATATCACATGATGAATATTCTAGTCTTTCATCTGCACCTTGGCCAATAAAACACAAAACAGAAACAATAACAGGGTACGGTTTGACTTCAATTCATCTTATAGATAGGAAATTTATCTCCAGGAGACTTGATTTTGAGTTTGTTTCTTCATTGTTGAATGTACTTATTGTTACTCACGTTGGATAAAAGCGCCAGCTAAATGAAATGTCATGTAAATAAAATGTAGGATTAACAAGTAATTAGTCAAATCCATAACAATTGAATGTATTCAGGTTTTGTCAAAACTTACAAATCGGCTATTTGATTCTTGATTTGTGAATCACACAACAAATCCTTTCAGAAAAATGACAACTCCCATAACCCTAACCGCTCTAATCATTTTCATTCAGTCCCTTTATGACAATAACAGCCCTGCCTTCACCGTAGCAACCACACCGTGTCTCCATCACACCTCAGCCTGCAGTAAAGCACCATACAATCCGCATTTCTATGCCTCTATGACCTGTGTGCCATCTTCAGTGGCCGAAGATGAGTCAATTCAGACTTGCAAACGTGCACACTCTCTATAATGACTAGGGTTACTATGGAAACCAGGTTAGAAAACCCCCCGGGCTTCGCTTTGCTCTGTGCACAGAAACAGATCATGTTTATCCCTCTCTGTTAGGGTGGGACTATAGCATCCACCTCATGACCAAATTAGACGGTTATTTTAATAAAAACATGTATCATGCAGCGGGGAAGAGTAGAACTCCATGCTTTTCAGCCTGTGGGAAAGGGTAAGCATGCCACAACGTTTTTAAAACACTGGAGCTGTCACCCTATCCACGCAAGTCCCCCGGCTAAAAGGTTAATACCTGAACGTTTTTATTAAGAAAGATTTCCCATATTGCACACAGCGGTGGCTCACTCTCTTCTAACACCGGGCCCTTAAACCCCACCTGGAGGGGCTTTACGTTGAGATTGAGTCTGAAGTATTGATTGCAAAAAGGATTTGAAAAAAGAAAAGAAAATACCCTTGGGATAGTGATAGTCCACTCCTTCGTGGCAAGGTGTGGGTGGGATCATTAATAGTGAGCTAAACCCTGAGGTCAGTCGAGTCCCATGCCGTCAGGTCCAGAGGAAGTAATAGTTCATACGGCTCTGCTCCATTACCATCCGTCTACAGGGGAAGAACAGTGGCTTTTAAATCTCACTGCGCCTCTCTCTTCCCGTCTCACTGTGTCTGCATCATTAGCTCTCTGCGTACAGTACGTCTCGCCTACTCGATACTAGACGGAAGGAGAGGAAATCAACACGTCTATTTCTGCAGTCATTACGGGAGAAATTACTCATATTACTGCAGGTGTAGCAGAGCTGTGGTTCTCTCATTGACCTTATCAAACTCCACTGGATTCATGACAGCTGTTGTCATCATTATAGGGTCGACATACATGAAAATACATCAAGGTTGTACGTCATTATACTGTCGTACAAAGTGCAAAAGTTATGGAAAGTAATCCTGCAGCTGTGTTGTGACTCATTTCTGCGAGTCCACTCTCACACGTCATCTCAATTTGACGTACTGTGTGCAGATCTTTTCACACGGGGAGGTTTGCATGCAGAGATACTAAAGACCCTAAAGGTGAAAAGACAGAGTTGAAAGCCAATGGTTTAAAAATTCAAGGAATACAGTATGGCAACTGAAGCTTGGCATTTAAAGCTGCAGCAGAAGCCGTGAGACACAGATCATGGAGGCGATCGATTTAGGCTGCTTTAAAACCATTAGAGCCAGTTTGCAACACAATACACAAGTCGCATTCCTCCTCAGAATCATAACTCTACTCTGAACACCCATTGTTCTTTTGTAGGATACTAGCAGTTATTTATGTTGATTGTAAAATTGATATGTTAATGGGTAATTCGGCATTGGCATTCGGCAAAATACAAGGCAATATATAAACCAAACCAAAGTGTCCCAAAGCATAACTCTTGTATACTTTCGGTTCCAAACACCCAAATCAATCGGGTTCCAAAGGTTATTTAAGCAATAGCTCACGACAGGCCGTGGTACAGTATATGCTCATTATATCACAGCTAAGGCAAAAGCTGTGCAGGCAGTTTGCTTTTCAGCCCAACTGTATACTGTTTTTCTCAGACGCGGAGGGATACTGACTTGTTGTGAAAAGTAACTTACAATTCTACCCGTGGTATACGCTCAGCATATCACGGCTAAGAACCAATCAGATTGCTTGATTTGACATGTCCGTTTTATAAAGCTTAATAATCAAATGATTAGGCCTTATTATGCTATTTATGCATGTACGGGGATCAGATTGTGAAACTTGTGCTTCTGTAGAGTGCCGCAGTGACGCGTCCTAAAACCCGGAAGCAAACTCCTTCCGGTTCCTTCGACAAAAAAAACGCAATGCAATCTCTCCATAGGATTTAGGAAGATAGCTGGAAATCAGGTCTGTGGTTGAGACACATTGAAGAGACGGATCACGTTTTGTTCAGCCGGATAATCTCCACATGTCTATCCTACTTTTATCATTTTCTAATCATAAATCTAGTCGCCAGAAGCTAAATGCTAACGTTATGCTATAAACGAGCTACAGCAGGGTCGCTGCTTCAACGTCACGCCGACTTAAGATCCATATTCAAACACACAGATTCTAAATGGTTCAAGCTGAAGTGTTTGTTTGCACACTTTGCAGGAGGCAGGGACTTGCTTTCAAGCAGAACAGGGCAAACACACTTAGAGTGTTTACGTGTTCGGCGTAATGACGTAAAGCGGCCTGGACAACTTCTGTAGTCCTGTTCAGCCACTTGGTAACAACCATCGTTTCTCAGACACGTCAACTCTTCAGAAATCACCAGCGGCGTCACTGCTGATGGATTTAATGTCGTAGAACAAAGCGTGATCCGTCTCTTAAATGTGTCTCAACCACAGACCTTATTCCAGCTATTTTCCAAAACCCTACGGAGAGATTGCTTTGCTTTTTGTCGAAGGAACCGGACGTGGTGAAATGCTAACCTACTTCCGGGTTTTAGGACGCGTCACTGCACCACTCTATTGGCTAGCGCTCCAACACATTGTACGTGATAGACTAAGGGGCGGGACATCTCTAAGCTGTTGACGAATCACAACATAGTCTGCCAGCTAACCAATCAGAGCAGACTGGGCTCTGGTTTCAGACAGAGGGTGAAAACAATAAAGAGCTTTTTGAGCATTAAAGCATGGAGACATGTCAGAGTAGAGAAAAAAAGTCAAACAATCCAGATTCACATTCTCCAATACACATCTCTGACCTGTCAAAGCATGTTGTAGCGAGAGGTTGTCCCCGCGGGTGTTCGTATTTCAGTCCCACACCGCAGGATCTACTTTAATTTGCCGTGGCGGCGGATGAAGAGTCTGTGAGCGACAGTCCAGCTTTGTGGGGAGCCGTGTGAAATCTCAGAGACATGAAGAGGCCAGAGCTGTGGACAGCTGAGAAATCCTTCCAGAGGCGTAAATCCCCCAGATGTTAATCCCGTCCACCGCTTGGCAAGCTATAAGTTCTTTTTAGCGGGCACTTTATTTAGTGAGAGTTCTTTGGAAGTTGCTGGTAAATGTTTTGATGAAGATTTGGTCAACTACGGATAAGTAGGATGTTAATTTAACTACAAGACTTGAGAAAATGTACTTGGCTACATCGAGTCAACACGTTCCATGCTCTTGAGAAATCTGATGTACAAATCATCTGTCGATTGAATGTTTCTCATAACTCTGTCATTAGGCTGCTTTCAAATCCGTGTCTCATGCTGTACGATACCAGTGACCTCTGTGGAAACATTGGTTTAACTGCCTTGTAATAATGGACCAAGAGTCTCTTTAAATAAAGATGATGATGATGATGATGATGATGATGATGATGATGATGTTGATGATGATGATGATGATATATTAGGCAGAACTTTGCTATTTTAGACTTTTTAATAAGATAAGATTGCAAATGCTTTTAATGGAGTATTATACCAATGCTTTTGCTTCAGTCAAGGATACTTTTTCCACAACTGTTCTCATCTCGTTTTCCATATAAATAATAATGTATTCTCTTCAAACTTAACCCCAAAGGCAGATTTCCGAACTTGTCGATGCTCACATGTTGCTGAAGTGTGGAAAGGTGGAGTCTAAATATTAGAACATAGCTCATTTAATGTGATTCCTTGAAGCTCGCCCTGCTCTCTCTGAAATGTTATGTGGGGACACGAGTTCAGAGACCCTCTAAGACAGGAGTGTCAAACTCAATTTCATCACGGCCACATTAGCATTATGGTTGCACTCAATAGGCCGGTTGTAACTTCAAGACTAAGATACATATATAAATAATATATATAAATGTATTATATGACAGGATTGCCTCTGCATTGGATTATTATCAGATAGGGTAATAACTTCATGATTAACTACGTCTGAAAGCAGAAGTCTAGGGCAAATAACTGCAAGTCTCTTCAGTGAGAAGTAACATTTTGAAAGAAAGTCAAATTCTGAGAAAAAAAGTCATATTTTGAGAAAAGAGTCATATTTGAGATGCATTGTGGGACATGTAGTTTATGGGTAACGTGCTTCTGTAAATCGGCATGTAACCGTATAAACCACATATTATATTCTTTCAGAGCTCTTGTGGGGCCACAGAAAATGAAGTCACGGGCCGGATTTGGCCCACCCGTCTTGAGTGTGACACCTCTGCTCTAAGAGCACGCAGACATGCTCCTCAGCGTGAGTTATTGTAGCTAAATCAAACCAATCAGGGCACACGGAAAAGACACACTCCAGCGAACATTTCGAGAATTGAATTCGATAGCAAACACAAAGCATGGAAAACATTCCCAGCATCAGAAGGAGAAATGTAATTACTTCAGATCGAGAAAAAAGAGCAACTCTGCACTTGCCCAAAAGGCAAAATCCAGTACGTTTTCAGCTTCAGTTATTTTCCCCTTCGGCCGCTGTGAATCCCTGCTAAGCTTGTCAGCATTCTGGATATGTCCCCAGGTCTTTGCATGCAGCTTGTTCCCCAGGAATAATTCAAAAAGCTGGAAAATAAATTAGTTTGACTGTGCCCTGCTTCTTTTATCTGTTTTATGGTTTCGAAAAATCCACCAGGCAGGCGTCTGATAGGTTTACTCCTATGGCTCTATTCCCATGTGTATTTTCTCAGTCAAGTAGATAATAATCGTTTTTAAAAAAAATCATTTGTCAAACATAATTGCTTCTACTACCTCTGATATGACAGAAAACCATTAGTAGAGGAACAAATACCCAAAATACCCCTTCCCGAGGTACGTTTCTTATTACTTCAATATGTCTAGATTTTGACAAGGATGGGTATACAAATATTTCACAGCAAAATTACTTTTTTCTGGTGACGTTGGATCCTCCCAAATACATCGTTGTATATGAGAGATGCATAGTCATATGTTATTCTGTTTACATTAATATCCTTTCCTTTTTCCCTCAGCTGAGCTCAGAGGTTTCTTTAATATGCATCTCCCTGTATATATGGTTCTCTGTCCTTATACTGCCAACACTAATATAGCACCAGATTCGTGTCTTAATACAGTCATTTTCAAACACGAAAGAGATCGCCAGGGGTGCCGTGGGAAATTGTTCAATTTCACTTAATCGGTGGGAAAAAACATTATTTAGTTGCTGCAAATTAAATCAAACAGTGCCATGTTCCCAAGCAGACTCAAATGTCATCTCCAAATGAAACGGCATCACTTCAAAACAAGAACACCGAGTATTTTGTTCGCCTGCGTAAACAGACTGAGAAATGGGTAGAGATGGCAAAAGTACACATCCTTTACTCAAGTAGAAGTACAGATACTCGTGTTTTAAAAATACTCTGGTAAAGTACTGACTAAACTTCTTTACTCAAGTCAAAGTAAAGAGGCTTCGAAATGTACTTAAGTAAAAAGTACCCATAACTAGCAGCTGCTTTAAAGAGTACCTGACTTCTCTTTATATCAATAGAACAATCATGTCATTGTTAGCTAATGAATGTTTCCATGCTGAATAACGGCAACATGACAACGTTTCCATTGGTCCCTCTTCTTTAGAGGAGACCAGGAAGTGATGGATACACGGATCGTGTTCAAATCAATAGGCACGCAACGACTCTGAAGAATAATGATCACGCCACAAACACACATTCAGACTAAAGGAACCAGCTATTTGGGAAATGTGAGAAGTAGAAAGTACAGGTATTTGAGTTCAACATGTGAGAAGTAGAAAGTACAGGTATTTGGGTTCAATATGTAAGAAGTAGAAAGTTCAGGTATTTGTGTTCAACATGTAAGAAGTAGAAAGTTCAGGTATTTGGGTTCAACATGTAAGAAGTAGAAAGTACAGGTATTTGTGTTCAACATGTCAGAAGTAGAAAGTACAGGTATTTGGGTTCAACATGTAAGAAGTAGAAAGTTCAGGTATTTGTGTTCAACATGTGAGAAGTAGAAAGTACAGGTATTTGGGTTCAACATGTAAGAAGTAGAAAGTACAGGTATTTGAGTTCAACATGTGAGAAGTAGAAAGTACAGGTATTTGTGTTCAACATGTAAGAAGTAGAAAGTACAGGTATTTGGGTTCAACATGTAAGAAGTAGAAAGTACAGGTATTTGTGTTCAACATGTGAGAAGTAGAAAGTACAGGTATTTGGGTTCAACATGTGAGAAGTAGAAAGTACAGGTATTTGTGTTCAACATGTAAGAAGTAGAAAGTACAGGTATTTGGGTTCAACATGTAAGAAGTAGAAAGTACAGGTATTTGGGTTCAACATGTAAGAAGTAGAAAGTACAGGTGTTTGTGTTCAATGTGTAAGAAGTAGAAAGTACAGGTATTTGAGTTCAACATGTGAGAAGTAGAAAGTACAGGTATTTGTGTTCAACATGTAAGAAGTAGAAAGTTCAGGTATTTGAGTTCAACATGTAAGAAGTAGAAAGTACAGGTATTTGAGTTCAACATGTAAGAAGTAGAAAGTACAGGTATTTGTGTTCAACATGTAAGAAGTAGAAAGTTCAGGTATTTGAGTTCAACATGTAAGAAGTAGAAAGTACAGGTATTTGAGTTCAACATGTAAGAAGTAGAAAGTACAGGTATTTGAGTTCAACATGTAAGAAGTAGAAAGTTCAGGTATTTGAGTTCAACATGTAAGAAGTAGAAAGTACAGGTATTTGAGTTCAACATGTGAGAAGTAGAAAGTACAGGTATTTGTGTTCAACATGTAAGAAGTAGAAAGTACAGGTATTTAGGTTCAACATGTAAGAAGTAGAAAGTACAGGTATTTGTGTTCAACATGTGAGAAGTAGAAAGTACAGGTATTTGTGTTCAACATGTGAGAAGTAGAAAGTACAGGTATTTGAGTTCAACATGTAAGAAGTAGAAAGTTCAGGTATTTGAGTTCAACATGTGAGAAGTAGAAAGTACAGGTATTTGTGTTCAACATGTGAGAAGTAGAAAGTACAGGTATTAGTGTTCAACATGTAAGAAGTAGAAAGTTCAGGTATTTGAGTTCAACATGTAAGAAGTAGAAAGTACAGGTGTTTGAGTTCAACATGTAAGAAGTAGAAAGTACAGGTATTTGAGTTCAACATGTAAGAAGTAGAAAGTTCAGGTATTTGAGTTCAACATGTAAGAAGTAGAAAGTACAGGTGTTTGTGTTCAACATGTGAGAAGTAGAAAGTACAGGTATTTGAGTTCAACATGTAAGAAGTAGAAAGTACAGGTATTTGAGTTCAACATGTAAGAAGTAGAAAGTACAGGTATTTGAGTTCAACATGTGAGAAGTAGAAAGTACAGGTATTAGTGTTCAACATGTGAGAAGTAGAAAGTACAGGTATTAGTGTTCAACATGTGAGAAGTAGAAAGTACAGGTATTTGAGTTCAACATGTAAGAAGTAGAAAGTACAGGTATTAGTGTTCAACATGTGAGAAGTAGAAAGTACAGGTATTAGTGTTCAACATGTAAGAAGTATAAAGTACAGGTATTAGTGTTCAACATGTAAGAAGTAGAAAGTTCAGGTATTTGAGTTCAACATGTAAGAAGTAGAAAGTTCAGGTATTTGAGTTCAACATGTGAGAAGTAGAAAGTACAGGTATTTGTGTTCAACATGTGAGAAGTAGAAAGTACAGGTATTTGAGTTCAACATGTAAGAAGTAGAAAGTTCAGGTATTTGAGTTCAACATGTGAGAAGTAGAAAGTACAGGTATTTGTGTTCAACATGTGAGAAGTAGAAAGTACAGGTATTAGTGTTCAACATGTAAGAAGTAGAAAGTTCAGGTATTTGAGAAGTCAAAGTCAAAAGTCGTCAGAAAAATAAGTAGTGCAGTAAAGTACAGTAACGAAGTATTTGCACTCCACTACTTCCCACCTCTGGAAACGGGTAACTTTTATGAGAAAAACCACAAACAGAAAGCTTTCAAAGTTAGCTATTTACGAACTGAATTTACGAGCCAAAATGCGAGACTTATGATAGAATGATCATTATACTGTACGCATATATGCTGGATTAATCTACAATGTGCCATTCAGTGACTTTATTGGTTGTTTGTTTGCTGCGGGATAATGTAAAACATGTACATGGCTCAAAAAAGGTTGAAAACACTGTCCTAACAGACTGTCTTTTTCTCTCTTTCTCTCCTCTCCTCTCTTGCGATCACCATCTGTCCCTCCATATTGTGTGCTGCTCCCACCCCACCAGGCTCTTCTTTCGGCCTCCTGCTCGGCGTCTTTCTGTTCTGCGGCCTGGCTCTTCTGGGCCTTCTTACATTCGTCTCTTGGAAGCTGTGCCGTGTGCCTCTGCGGACGAAGGCCCATCTCTCCAGCCCCTCCCTCACGCTGACCTGCGACCCCGAGATCTGCCCGCTTCAGCCGACCATCCTGCTGCCCAGCCCCCTGCAGTCACCGGTCACCATGGCGACAGAGAAGGTGAAGGACCCCATGGGCTCGATGGGCTGCCTGGAGGCGGCGGTGAAGATCAGCCACACGTCGCCCGACATCCCCGCCGAGGTGCAGCTCTCCATGAGGGAGCACTTCCTGCGCCGCACCACGCGCATGCAGAGGCAGGCCACCGAGCCCGCCTCCTCCACTCGGTCAGTCACAAACACGCATGTTCCGCACCTCATTTGACGGACTGTCCTTTATTTTATTTATTTGTTATGCCATATGCTCCTTAGATAACTTTTAATTGTATTTATCCTCTCAAGAATGGAAGTAGTCATTACATACAGATCTGCGGGACGAATAGTTCCCAGAACAGTGTCCTTCACGTGCCTTAACATGTCACATGTCACAAGATGGAGGAATACCGGTTCAAAGCAGTATTCAATGTTTAGTTCAGATTAGCTCCACGCAAGCAATAAACATGACAGTCATATGTCTGTCTCCATAGAGGCTGAATCATCATGTTAATCACATAGCTATCTTATGCCTAAAACAGTCCTGATGCTCTTCTAGGTAATCATACATCCTGTTACGTACACAGCTACGTAGGGCCTTTGTTATCATGTGTACTCTGATATTGGAAGAGTACATTCAGTATTTTCCCAACAATTATTATGTGTATAAGACGATGTGCTTATTCATGTGTGAACATGCATGCCTGCACGCATGGACAGCGTTTAAGAGATACAGTAGAATCGTGTGGCAAAAAAGATCCATTAACCTAACAAGAATAAAATGTAAATCTGAACATTCAAAGTGACTTGGCACTACATCAGTTAATGAAGCGCTAATGAGGGAAGAAATGTCCATCCAAGCAATTTAGTTTCCACTATGTTATGTAGATTCAACAGTAACTTATTAGAGATAATATAGATTGTGTTGCCTTAGAGGCATTTCTGAGAGTAATAATGGAAAGTGTAAGTGTGTATTACTTCTTCATTAAAATGATTGCAATAAGAAGGGAAAACATTTAGCTGAAGTACGAACAGCAGAACTCAATTTTTTATTACCATTTTATTAAGTGCACATCAGTCCTTTCTGCTTATTATGCAACATTAAAAAAGCACATCTATTTTTAAATAGGCTTAAGCAACAAACATGTCCTTTTAGGGTCCTGACAAAGCAAACCGTCGTTCACCCCCCCCCCCCCCCCCCCCCCTCTAGGACCTCATTTGGTGCACTTTGGTCACTGGGATTTTTAGGTTGTTGTTATTATTTTATACATTTACTGTAGGGCATCATTTTGAATTTACTTTGAGCTTTTTATATAACACAAACACAATTCAAGTATTTTGCATTCCTACCACAACACAGCAGACAATTCCACATTGAAGCAAGAACATGGAAAACTCAACAGGGTATCAATGCAAAGCAGACTGACTCTTAATCGGTATTGTAAGCATATAAGAATAAAGATTGTGGATTGAGAACAGCAGGCAATCTTCCTCGAATAATTGTTTTCATGCATTTGTAAAAACAACAAAAATGCAAGTGATTATCCTTTAACTCAGGAAACAACTTACTTATTGGGTTTTGAATCAATTGAAACTCAACCAGAAGTAAGGTGATCTAAGGAGACACTATAGGTAGTCAGCTTGCTACATTTCAAAGCTTCCTCTCTTGAATTCAACCTCCCCTTTTTGATATTCCCTGCTCGTCTTCACTGCTCTTCAAAAATCATTGAAGACATTGTCATTCACTCTCTTTCCTTCTCCCCTACAGGCACAATTCATTCAAAAGACACCTTCCCAGGCAGATGCAGGTAGGCAGTCTAGACCTGGGGTACGACTACACGCCGGACAATGACGATAGGCCCACAAGCATCGGTCGCATCCAGCCAGAACTCTACCAACAGAAGACCCTGGAGTCGGAGGATTCGTCCAAGAACGGCAGCAGCAAAAACTGTGGCAGGATTAACTTCTCTCTCAAGTACGACTACGAAAACGAGGCGCTCATAGTCAACATCATCAAGGCGTCAGACCTCCCTGCCAAGGACTTATGTGGGACGTCTGACCCTTATGTGAAGGTGTACCTGCTGCCCGACCGCAAGAAGTTCCAGACTCGCGTCCACCGGAAGATGCTCAACCCCATATTCAACGAGAGCTTCCAGTTTCCTGTGCCTTATGACGAGCTGGCGGTCAGGAAGCTCCACATGAGCGTCTTTGACTTTGACCGCTTTTCACGGCACGATATGATCGGCGAGGTGGAGCTGGACAACTTGTTTGAGACATCAGACCTCTCCAGGGAAATGAACATATGGAGGGACATCCAATACGCCAGCACGGTAAGAATCTATTGGCTTTTTTTTCTTATAGATTCCGTATCGAATGACTGACTCTCTAGAGACATTTATATCGAACGCGTCTCTCATTGACTGGTGATTCCACATATGAATTACAATCAATGTTAGTTATTTGTTTTAACCATGGGGTCAATAGCTTACTGGAAATGTACTGGAGGGACAGTAAAGCCTTTGGACTGGTGTTGTTGGCTGAATGTCGGCCTGTTGGACAAATGGATATATCTGGCATGTCAGAAGTGTTGGTCGTCCGTCTTACAGTTTGAGCAGTTCCTTGGCCTGATTTCCCACATGGCTGCTGTCAAAAGTTAATGATATACTGTAGTGAGCTAGATTTATTATTAGTGGAGTAGCAGTTTACACGTTGTGGCAAAAGAAAAAGCAGACGGAGTGAAGTTGATGTGCTAATTCTGTGACTTTTAGACTAAATGGTTTGTTTATTTGTTGCCACACAATGACCAGTTCAAGCAGCGCTAGCGTGCGCCAGGTAGTTATCTTTTCTTATTGAAATTCTCTATTTAGTACTTTGGTTACGGTTGAAGGTTTAAAGTACATTAAGTGCAGCAGCACAATGCAAGCTTTTGGTTTTAATTTGTCTGTTTCTGGCACAAAGTTGTTTGGTTGTGTAAAGAGACTGGTAATTGTTTCTGTAATTACGTTTAGGGTCTGTTCGCTTTCTAACATTAAGGAAATAAATGGCTGGCTTAGAGTGGATTGTTTTGTGGCTTACCTTGAGTTGGCATTAGTGGCGAACACAAGCAGTGTTCGTCAGTCGGCTTGACAGTTCTCAACAAAGAGCAGCAGGCTCTTAATCCAACAGCAGATCAACACGACTCCCAGAAGGCCTAGAGAACAAAGTGACAATCTTAGCCTAATGTCATTTGTTGAGCTGCGTCTTTAGTTTTTTGTCCAGCCGTTTGAGAGTAAAGCGAGAGAGATTTTTAACCACCACATCCTTAGATCTTCGTTCAACTACAACTAGCCTTTTGTACCTCGCGCACATGCATGAACACATTTAGAGTGTTATTAAAATAGCGTCATCTTTTCACCATTTTAGGCTAAAGATAACAGTATATAAAGCATTCAGGGTTCCTCCACCACCATTTTCTTCGCGTCAGCAAGCAGCATTTTATGTATGCAATTGAAATATCAGGAAAATACAATAGTAAACCGATTAACATTTTTTAATTCAAAAAGGAAGATTTAGAGACCTTCCTCGTGTGTCTGATTAACATTTTCTTATGGGGGAAAGGAGTACGTTAGGGGATTCAAACGCTGCCCTATAATGTGAATCCAATTACTACATTGAATTATCATTAAAAGCATTATCAATAATCAGACACAGTTCTTTTTTTCCCCATCGAAAAACGAAATGGTCACTCCTTAAAATACACATAATGACCGGCTGGAGACGCAAAGGTGTTCCAAAACATAAAAGCCTTTTTCTGACTCACACAATTATTCTCCTGATGGCTTCGTTACTTGTTGACGATGTCCAGAGACTGTTTTCTGGAACAAATTGTTCTTCGTCCAGGCACCATGTTCGCACCTGGAGCCCTAATCACTCCTCATCCCTTTCATCCCTGACTTTCCTCACCTCCAGTTGTTACATGTGAACTTCTTCCAGGGTCAATAATCTCCACGTTATTGCTCAGGAGGCAGAAAAGCAGAAGGCCTTCTCCTTGGCACACAAACTTTATTGAACCACCCGAACGATTTTACGACAACATTCCTTGCTCACATTAGATTTAAGATAGGCAAAGATGGTGGGGTTCAGCAGAAACGAAAAACAAACAAGAAGTGGAGTGTAATGACTCGGGTAAGATAAAGACGCCGATTTATAAACACCGTTAACTCTTAAAGAGTGGAAACCTATAGTGAGCAGAAGAACGAGGAGAGAAAGAGCCAGCTGCCGCCCTCAGTTCATAGATCAAGGAGCGATAATCATCAATAACACCAACTTAGCTTCACTGAGATAAAGAATCTGGAGGAGTGTAGAAAAGCCCACGTATTGACTTCAGATCCCTCATGTGTTCAAACTCTTTTGGGAAGGGGCATGAATGGAGGAGACAATTTATCAAGAGTAGGAAAACCAAGACACAATCAGTCTTTGTAAAAAAGTCCTCCATAGAGTATAATAAATAGGGCAATGAATGAAATGTACAGTTAATGACTTACTAAGTGGATCTTTTTACTAGACGCTAAATGTTTTAATCAACAAGATAACATGTTCCATCTTAGCTGCTAATATTTGAAAACTAGCGCTAAACACGGAGTCCAGTTTCAGAAGTTAATAAAAGATACTAGAAGTTCTGAAAGATTATCCTGATGGGAACGATATCTGTACTAAATGTTGTGACAATCCATATCCTGCCTTTACATTTCTGTTAGACTAAAATTGAGCAATGTCTTAGTTTAGCGTTTTAGCATGCTAACATTGGCTAATTAGCACATAGCAAAAACTATAGCTAAAGCTGATCCTTTTCGATCAACTCATAAATAAAAACATATTTTCACGTATATCTCCAAGTAATTCATAAAGTATATCTCCATAGGGTATGATTGTGGCCATTTTGTATGTGTGTGCTAAAATGAAAATCTTGTATTTACTCAGTATTTTATATTTTACGTTAGCTTTTTGGCTCTTGCGATTGCATTTTTGCTTCCTTATTCCTTAAAGTGTTGTTTGTGATTTTTTTTCTGATCAAAACTTGCCAGTACGATAACATTTTAGTTTACCACAGAACTTATTTTCTCCAATAATCCAAAATCAAATGAAATATTGCCTTTTTGTCGAGGGGAACGAGTGCACTGATAGCTGTCAATAAAAAAATGCCATCACTACATTTCACTGGACATGTGAGGTGCTAGAGTAATATTAAAGGGGTCCAAATCAGCTTGCTCATCCTGTACAAAATGTGATTTTCTGATATATAATTACAGATATGGATGTTTCAATCTGGTCCAAAGTGTCTGACTGAGCGGACAGCAGACGGACAGACTGACTTCGTATGATTAATGCCGTGCAGATTACACTGACTGGCACCAAAACAGCCCGTGTTTCGACAAGGACAATCAAAGTGTCACTTCATGCTTTTACAACACTTGACATTTCTGCTGTGCTCACACATTATGGCTGAACCTTCACACCCTTCAAACTAAATCCCTCACTTCCACGGCAGAGAAAGTCAAATTGCATGTGGTGTGTGTGAAAGGACGTTAACACTGCAGCGCTCGGACAGACGTGTTGGAGGAGGCCAACAGTGGGTTTAAGTGATTATTAGATATGATCTTAAAATGGTTTACAGAGAGAGAAAAAGGAATCTCAGTAGGTTCCTCAACAGGAGTGTAAAAGCTTATATTTAATTAAACAGGTTGTACTTTTCCTCAAAATGGATTTAAAGTATAGGAAACCTTTGAGACCTTGGGAGTAGAATTGTCTTTTTCCAAGAGTCATTCACTAATTGATAAAGTCAGATATTTGGTTGTGGTGAAGAACTGCATTTGATTTCCTCCTGATTGATGGTGATTAACCGGAAACATTATCAGAATATATGATTTGTTTTTTTACTCTAAAACTGCAATGGAAATAATGAAATTTGGCAAAAGACTTGGAGGTCGGCCATGACTTCCAAACTAACCTAAATTGCCTCAAGGAGATACTGACAGCCAAATAACTTCAAGGACTTGAAGTGGAGCCCAGTTTTTCCACTTAGCTTGACACCTGTGGCACCTTCAACTGTTCTGGCATGACTCCTTCCAAAACTTAAGTGCAACAAAAGTCAAATAGTCTAAGTTCTGTGTTGTCATTGAGGAAAAAAATCAGACACCAAAGGATAATTAATTCCCCTGCCTGAAATGTGGATTTGGTGTCATTTAACCCCTTAATATCAATACAGACAGTCAAATGTTTAATACAGCATTAAAATCAGTGTTCTTTAATACGCAAAAAATACTTTTCACACTCACCCTGCAGCATCCGCTCAACACAATGAACAACAACACACTTTTCTGCTAAAGTCTCCTTCTTACCTAACTTACCAACATGAAGACACGTCCACTATTGTTGAACGAGCGACCAAAAAATTCACCGGAGAAAAGTGCAGCGCTAACACCAGTGTGCCGGCTTGACAGCTAATTAGCCGCTCTGCTGCATCCCACAATAACCAGCACGTAAACACACCTGCAAATGTCAATCCGGCCCATTTAAATGCTTGTTCGGCCCTTACTCTTAAATACCACTAACGACATGCTGTCCCACCATGACACGTCCCCTGTGGTGTTAGATTGTCTCTCTGATAGCTGTGGTCAATCAAACGCTCGCACGCCCCATTACACTGAGAAAGAGAACACTTTTCTGACATACTCCCTAAACTCCTTTTGGCTTTGAATAACATAACTACGGGTTTATTACCAGGTAGGTTGACACGTACGAGGAGTTTGACTTGGTGTCGTGGTGCATACATAAAAGTAAAACAATTTTTTGGAGACACAGATAGAGAACTATTTTAAGAACATAATAATAGGAAAATATATAGGAACATAAAATAAAGCAGTATTTACATTGAAATAGAATGGAATAAAATATAAAATATGTGCAGTAAAAACACAAAACAGATATTACTAAGCTGACATTACTTTTGACTCCAAAAAGGATTAACAACATGTGATGTCAGCACCATTAAAAGTCACTTGTTATCAAATCAAATCTCATCTGTTTTAATCTGTACTCAAACAGAAACTTAAAAGTGTGTTCCACCATCCGCTTTAATTAAAACCTCCTCTGTTGAAATAAGAATAGCTGCACAAAGGAGGAATTGTTATCAGAGAGTTATGAGACATGCCTTTTATTTTTTACTAATATGGTACTTCTTGTGAATGAACTGAGTGAACTAGCTCAGAGAGCATTTCAATAAAACCCTTTAATAAGATCAAATGATGCAGAGTCCCCTGCTGCTGTGGCCTTTAGATGTGCTGGTGTATTGCACTTTAAACCAAACCAAGCCAGTCATATCACACCATGCTTTTACTCTTATGCTAAGCTAAGCTAAGCTCGACATTTCCATTGGTAAAGAAACAATTAATGCAATTTTTAGAGTATATCAAAGCTTCCACATTGTTCCCAGCAAGGTTAACAGTGCAAGTGAAAAGGCGGAAAGCCAACTCTAGATTCAATTCTTTTTAGAAATCAGCTTTACCTGCTCGGCTTATTGCCTCGCTATATTTGTGTTTTCATAAAGGCTGACACCACAAAATGTCCCCAAAAAAGCTAAATGATAAAAGTAAAAATACAGGTAGAGGGAAGGAGTCTCTGCAGATGTCAACACACCACACATTTCTCGTGGCTCATGGATTGTCAATTTAAAGGGATACTTTTTTTTAGCTTATAAACTGTTTTTCATTGTCTTAGAAGCATAAACAGAAGCTGCTGGGAGTCCCAGCAGCTTCTACTGAAGCCTTCCGAGTAAATCGCCAGAACGCCGACACCTCCTCATCTCCACCGCTCCCATGTTTTATTTTGTGTTGCCATAAGTTAGTCTCTCTGCGTTTCTGCGCTGGGCTAATGCTAATGCTAATAATGCTAATGCGAGGATAATAAAATGGCGGCTTCACAAAACTTTTTGGGAGTTTTACGCAATAGTATGAAGCTGCAGCGTCGGAGACAGCAGTTACAGAACCGCAGTTACAGAACCGCACACACAGGTCCTGCGTCACGACCGCACACACAGGTCCCGCGTCACGTGACGGAGCACGTGACGGTGACGCAGCACGTGACGGTCAACGCACGTTCACATGAATGTTTATGTATATATTCTGTAAAAATATAGTCTTTTATGTGTTTTATATGTATATTAAACAACACTGTTAATTTAGTTTTGGGTATGTTTATAATTCTCGTTTCATTATTATTCAAAAGAAAACAACACTGTTAAACACAGTATCATAATTCTCGTTTCATTATTATTATTAATAAATCAAAGGTGTCTTCGAAGAGGTGCTAGATTACTGAAAAACAACTGTTAGTGTGTTCATGCACCAGCCTGCAAAAGATAAACAAGCAGTTTGACCGAGAGGCATTTCAGTTCAGAATACATTTTTATTTATTTGTATTGCGGGGTCTGCTGTTTCTTCACTGGGGGTGAGGCGGGGTCTGCTGTTTCTTCACTGGGGGTGAGGCGGGGTCTGCTGTTCCCTCTCGAGGGAGATAACCTGTCGTGGCACTCTGAACACTGGCTGAAGGGTT
Organism: Pseudochaenichthys georgianus; assembly: GCF_902827115.2. Classification (NCBI taxonomy): domain Eukaryota; kingdom Metazoa; phylum Chordata; class Actinopteri; order Perciformes; family Channichthyidae; genus Pseudochaenichthys; species Pseudochaenichthys georgianus. The sequence goes on from NC_047509.1 coordinate 6,125,052, forward strand.
CCCTCCAGCAAGCTTCTGGCCTCCAGAGTCCAGAAGGCAAACCTTTGGCCATGCCTTTGAAACAATAAGAACAAGACGTCATCTAAAGTACTGCATAGGGAAAGGCATTGGTGCACAATTGATATGCATTAATAATCTCACAATAACTGACTAAAACACCTCATGCAATATTACAAAACATGTCAAAATGATGACACTGTCTGATAAACGGTAAACAGGCAGTCAGCACGGTAAAGATTATTTACAATGAATTCAAATTGTAATACAATGACTATTAAAGAAGCATTTACACTGAAGACAGAACTTAGGCTACTGCTGATTTAATGTAGTGGACATATTGACATGCTTTTGTCATCCGTTGAAGTTTAATTAATTAGCTGACTATAATTAATCATTAGGGTTGGGAAGTTTACTTTTTTTAAATGTAGTAGGTTACAGATGAGTAATTACCCTGTTAAATTGTAATAAGTAATGTAACTTGACTATGTAACTATTTGTATTGACATTCTAATGTTAATTAGGTTATTTTATGTTTTTTGTGAGTCACTTTGGATAAAAGCCTCTGTCAAATAACATAACCATAACATAGTTTCATTAAACAAATAAACAAAATGGTTAACAGTTGGTTTTGCAGCGAGTCATCATAGGCTAACAGATTACATTTAGCACTTGTTGCTTGTATGGCTGTTCAATACAACAGAATAGTTGTTAACTTTAAAAAAAACATGATTTACATTACTCACACTCTTACTGTAATTAGTGATTCAATTACTCAACTATGACACCTAGTTGGGCTTGCCAACATCACGCTAGTTTCATTAAACAAATGATCAAAAAGCTAACGAAGCTAATGCTTTTGGTAATGCTTTTGCCGAAAGCTATAGCTAACGAATAGTTGTTTTACAGACTTTAATACGGTTCGAAGCTATCATAAGCAAACAGATGTTTGTTTGTATTGCCTTAACACTATCATAGTTAATGTTAGCTAATCACACTTCATTTCAAGACACCGGAATTGTTATTAATGTTAAACAAATAAAACTGTAAAAGCACTTCACATTACTCACATTCTCTGCGTTGACGTTCACATTCATGTGAACGTGCTCCGTCACGTGCCGCCGTGACGCGGGACCTGTGTGTGCGGTTCTACAAGTGCGGTCCTGTAACTGCTGTCTCCGACGCTGCAGCTTCATGCTACTCGTTTTACGGGGCGTGGTTTGCAATCCGCCCAGCCAATCAGAAATATAGCTCTTTTCTCACAAAAGAGCCGGACTTTCGAGGGGGTAAAAAGGTTCGCATGAACTAATTTGAGTACCGGCTCTTTTTGGTGTGAACGCGATCATGAACTAAGTTCACATGAACCTTTGTGGGAAAAGTACCGCAGTGTGAATGCGCCTATTGTGCTCTACAACACATGTTATCCATTTATCTTTCAACACCACTCACAATACACCTGCAGCAGCCCTCCTGAGGCTGAGCTGCAGAAAGCAAACAACAGAATCACAATGCGGCTATTTTTCAAACCAAACATGCAAAATAGCAAAGTTGAATTAGTTTGCATCATATTACCCTTTGTGTACACTTCTGGCTGTAGCCTTCGCCCTAATTAGCTGGTTTACTCTGTGAGGAACATTTTACATTTTGTTTGCTCTGGCAGCAAGAGGCCATCATAAAGCTGAATGTGTTTGCAATGTAATGATAGAGGAATAGAACATTATATTTAGTTATTTTTGTGTTAGTCTTCCCCGACTGAAAAACTAAAAGCAGACTATAAACAAATTGATCCTTTCGTAGTAAATAAGTTCTACATTAATCATTTTGATTGTACTTTACTTTTGAATTTTTGTATTTGTATTCTTGTGTTTTTATATTTTTTGTCACTCTATTAAGATCATAAATCCCAAATATAAGCTAGTAAATGATGATACACACTATGGCCCTTCAAACTAGCAAGTGGTGTGTACAGTAATTAAAATAAGCTCCACTTTCTCCAGCTGCAACATTAAAGGGATTAACACATTAATGCAACACTAATTATAATCCAGTCATATAATATGTACGATTTTAAAATGGGTGTTTGCATACCGACTATGTTTAATTTTGGTGCTTAAAGTACTGTGTATGTTACTTCTAATATCTGACCATTTTTACTTAAGTAGACTTTTTGAATGCAGGTATTTCTACAAGGTCGTATTACTACTTTCACTAAAGATCTGAGAGCTCTTTCAATCAGAAAAAATGAATCAGACCTTGAGGGAAAGGGACACCTGTTCATGACTCTGGTTTAAAGTGTTGAATATAAATGTGGAACTAAAAGAGATTTATGTTTTGCTTGTGTGCACTTTTCTCCACAGGAAAGTGTTGACCTTGGGGAGGTCATGTTCTCCCTCTGCTACCTTCCTACTGCGGGCAGACTCACCCTCACTGTCATCAAGTGCAGGAACCTGAAGGCCATGGACATCACCGGATACTCAGGTGTGTGTGTGTGTGTGTGTGTGTGTGTGTGTGTGTGTGTGTGTGTGTGTGTGGTGTGTGTGTGTGTGTGTGTGTGTGTGTGTGTGTGTGTGTGTTCTTTCTCTGTAGCGGCTCCCACACTGTGGAATGATCTCCCCCTGCATATCAGACAGGCCTTCACACTGTCTGTCTTTAAATCGCTTCTTAAAACCCACCTCTCCTCCTTAGCATATTAACATCTTTTAGATTGTTGCTTTTAAATTGTCTATTGATTTTACTTGTACTTGTTTTATGGTGTGTGTGTGTGTGTGTGTGTGTGTGTGTGTGTGTGTGTGTGTGTGTGTGTGTGTGTGTGTGTGTGTGTGTGTGTGTGTGTGTGTGTGTGTGTGTGTGTGTGTGTGTGTGTGTGTGTGTGTGTGTGTGTGTGTGTGTGTGTGTGTGTGTGTGTGTGTGTGTGTGTGTGTGTGTGTGTGTGTGTGTGTGTGTGTGTGTGTGTGTGTGGGTGTGGACTAGCATTACTATACTTGTGGGGACCTACATCTGTTTACATAGTCACGTGTGGGGACTCGCCTCCCTTATGGGGACAAATTCGAGGTCCCCATGAGGGGCATCATTAATTTTAGGGTGAAGACTTGTTTAGGATTAGGATTAGGGTTAGGCATGTGTTGGTTATGGTTAAGGTTAGGATAAGTCTCTAGGAAATGCATGTAAGTCAATGTAATGTCCCCTGAAGTGATGTATACACGTGTGTGTGTGTGTGTGTGTGTGTGTGTGTGTGTGTGTGTGTGTGTGTGTGTGTGTGTGTGTGTGTGTGTGTGTGTGTGTGTGTGTGTGTGTGTGTGTGTGTGTGTGTGTGTGTGTGTGTGTGTGTGTGTGTGTGGTGTGTGTGTGTGTGTGTGTGTGTGTGTGTGTGTGTCTTTGGATATCCAATTGCAAACATGTCATGTTAAATTGCCTCTCCGGCTGCGTTCTGTTCGTTCAGCACTTATTAATATTCAACAACTGCAAAATTAAGACATTGTCAGCAAATAGTTGCAGGAAATCAGTTAATTGTGTAAGACAGCTTTTCTCTATTCCACTTTTCCCTCCATTACTGACATCACTTCTAATATGTGCTGTTTAGTTTACATCAAATGCCAGGGTAAAAAATCAAAAACGATGCATCCCTGCCCTCTATTTTAGGACATCGGAGTCGTCTCTGCAGCTGCTTCCTGTTTATTTCAGTAGTTATACATTTTCAACACTTGTGAAAAACACATAGTCAGCAAAAAGATGCTGGCAGTCTTTTTATTGTAGTAGACAATAGCTCCTCCATTCTTATTTCCCCTTTGATTCTGATAAATATGTGACATTTACTTGACAATAAATGCCAGGGTTTTCTTCACTAATCCAATATCAAATGGCAAATTGAATTAGGTTGTATCGAGGGAACCACTGCAATGCTAACTTAGGTTTAGCAAGAAGGTCGTCGCTGCAGCACTGCTTTCGACTCGTTAGGCACTAACATGTCATATTAAGTGAACAAACAGCTGTTTCTTTCAGCAGATATTAATATTCAACACTTGTGATATCAACATATTGTCAGCAAATAGTTACGGGCATGCTAGATTGTTTCTCCAATAACAAAACATCCAATTGGTTTGGCCTACAGAAATATGCCATCGCTGCAGAAATCTATTTCACTGGACATGTGATGTGCCAGAAGATGTCATATTCAGTGAGCTAACAGTGGAGAGTTGTCTCTGCAGCTGCCTTCTGTTTGTTTCAGCAGATATTAATATTCAACACTTGTGACATTAAGACATTGTCAGCAAATAGTCGCAGGCGGTGTGTATTTTTTTTAGCTTTCCCGTTCCACTTTTCCATCTATTTGTTGAATTGGACAATTATTTTGCATTAAATGCCCAGGGTTAGGTGAATGTAGTATTATTTCCTCCCTATGATGACGTTTTACTGCGAGTCCCCCTTTTAACTCCTCAGAGTTTTAAGGGGGTTTAGCTGCCTGCCATTGTTTCAATATGTGCATCGTAAAACAAGAGCTATCAAAATGTGCCTTTGAGCACTCTGCGAAGCAAGCGCTCTTGTTTGTTGTTTATAGATTGAGGGCAGCTTACATCTGACTGAAACACGGCTGAAGATTGAACACAGCATTCATCAGGAAGCTTTCTCAGTCATGCTGTTGAAGCTATCTATGTCCTATCATCCTCTGTGGTTACACAAGCTGTTGACTCATGCACTTTCATGCACATTTCCGACAGCCAGGTCCTCCAGGGTTGCTTTTAAAAGACAAACAAACACTCTGGGCGAGGAAATGTGATTTTGATCTGATTTCCTTTTAAAAGAGGCCCTACAGTATTATGCTGTTTGGGTTTTCTCTCTTCTGTAGCGTGTTATATGGGTTTTAGTGCATGTAAATGGTCTGAAAAGGCTCAGATCTCTGTGTTGCCTCCAGGGGGAATTTCTTTTTGAACATTAAAGCATGAACACATGTCACAGTAGAGGCACACAATACCTGGAAATGGGCATTAAAGTGCCCTTTTAATACAGAGAGCCATGGTGAGGTGTCTTTTGATTATTATGGCCCACGACAGCCTGCCCCCAGATGCAAGTGTAACATACATCTGTAAAGATCCATTAAAAGGTCCTTTCAAACAAACACAAAGCGTTGACACACTGAATAGCTACTCGGGAGATTTCTTAAATGTTTTCCCTATTAATCGGGAAGTGTTTTGGGAATTTCCCTTGTTCACGGAAAGCGTATAAGGACAGGGAGTTGTATGCTGAGACAAATGTGTTATTTGTGATATTGGGCTGTACAAATACAATATCATTGATTGATGAAACCTGAGGGAGAAGAAAGCGTTCACTAAAGACTCACCCTTTTAATTTGGCTTTCAATTGAACTGTATTTATTCTTGTTTTATTCAGTCGTGTGTTCTGTCGGTATTTAGTGTTTTAATGAATCACAACGTTATGGATGGCTTTGTTTTAATAACTGGGAGTCGGTCAGTATTGTTTTCATTTTAGCTTTTGAATAGGTTTGTGAAGCCCTTTGTGTTAGCGTGTGTATGAAAAGTGTTGTATAAATAAAGTTTGATTAACCCATACCCCAAACTCCAATAAGCCTGACTTTCATTCTAACTATTGCAGTTTAAAAAAACAATTGAAAATGAAATGTATCTTTTAGCAGTTCCTGTTTAGATGAAGTCACTTATGTTCTGTCCTCCTTCCTCTCTTTCACGCGTTGCCTTTAGATCCCTACGTCAAAGTGTCGCTCGTATGTGACGGGAGGCGTTTGAAAAAGAAGAAGACGAGCATAAAGAAGAACACTCTGAATCCCACCTACAACGAGGCCATCATCTTTGACATCCCGCCGGACAGCATGGACCACGTCAGCCTGCACATCTCCGTCATGGACTACGACTTGTACGTACCACAAACAACAAGTCATCTCCTCAGGACAATACATAACAAGTGAAAGAATGAACCCCCCTCCATGTTTCACCTGCAGAAAAGTCTTCTCTGTGCTCACCTTGAATCTGATGTTTAAGACGTGTACATAACAGATGATTGTTGGTGCATCAACACTAGTTTAGAGCCAGGTCATGGACCAATGTGCAACTTACACAGGCGTGACATTTGAAATCTACAGTGCACACACTGGGAATGGACTTTTCTGAAAGAAGTTGCTTTTCTACAACCACAAAGAAACACATTTTATTTATTTTGGGATTTTTCAACAATGGATTGTTTTTGTGGTGTTTTGTTAAAAGCTTTTTTCATTTTTATTATTTTCCTATTATTATCATTATCAATATTACTTTTATTATTATTATTATTATTAGCAGTAGTAGTAGTATTAGTATTAGTAGTAGTAGTAGTATATTTATCATTATCATTATTACTTTTAGTAGTAGTAGTAGTAGTAGTAGTAGTAGTAGTAGTAGTAGTAGTATATTTATCATTATCATTATTACTTTTAGTAGTAGTAGTAGTAGTAGTGGTAGTAGTAGTATATTTATCATAATCATTATTACTTTTATTATTATTAGTAGCAGTGTAGTAGTAGTAGTAGTAGTAGTAGTAGTAGTAGTAGTGGTAGTGGTAGTAGTATATTTATCATAATCATTATTACTTTTATTAGTAGTAGTAGTAGTAGTAGTAGTAGTATATTTATCATAATCATTATTACTTTTATTATTATTAGTAGCAGTGTAGTAGTAGTGGTAGTAGTAGTAGTAGTAGTAGTAGTAGTAGTAGTAGTAGTAGTAGTAGTGGTAGTAGTGGTAGTAGTAGTAGTAGTAGTAGTAGTAGTAGTAGTAGTAGTAGTAGTAGTAGTAGTAGTACATGTAGTAGTAGTATATTTATCATTATTATGTCTGAAGGGGATCTATAATAATGTTTTTAAATGATTATTAATTTATATATATATTGGATTCAGTCAAATTCAAGGTATTTAGAGGAATAGTTTACAACGCTACCTTTACGGTATGTGAAGCTATAACAAGAAATGGGTGGAGGGGTTGCAGGGCAGACAGCTGACAGAATGAGAACATGCATGTTAAAGGTCAGGATGTTGTTGTTTTTTCTCCTGTGTGTAGTATTAACAGAAGCAGCGATATTTAGTAACACAACCTATGCCTCTTGTGTTTTCTCTCATGTCTGATCTGTAGGATTACATCCAGTTGTGCTAATAATAGTGGAGAGATCTTCAAAGAACAAACATTTTCATCCTGAAATAATGAAATTCTAGTTGCACAGATACAATCTGCTGCATATGTTTTACTGGATCAATCACCGGGACATCCATGCAGACTTGATTCTCATTTCATTTCAAATGCCCTTCTTGCAATAATTTAAAAAAACATGTTGATGTATGATATGTCTGGTCACATTAAGTCTGATGTGTTCATGCAGTCATATGTGTGTGTGTGTGTGTGTGTGTGTGTGTGTGTGTGTGTGTGTGTGTGTGTGTGTGTGTGTGTGTGTGTGTGTGTGTGTGTGTGTGTGTGTGTGTGTGTGTGTGTGTGTGTGTGTGTGTGTGTGTGTGTGTGTGTGTGTGTGTGTGTGTGTGTGTGTGTGTGTGTGTGTGTGTGTGTGTGTGTGTGTGTGTGTGTGTGTGTGTGTGTGTGTGTGTGTGCCCCACAGGGTAGGTCATAATGAGATCATTGGTGTGATGAGGCTTGGATGCCATGCTGAGGGTCTTGGAAGGGACCACTGGAACGAGATGCTGGCGTATCCACGGAAGCCCATTGCACACTGGCACCCCCTGCTGGAGTCCAAGAAGTCTGAGAAAGAGGTCGGTCTGGGCTCTGTTTCTTAAAGGAATGATCTGTTCAGTATGTTGTCATTATATGAAACATGTCTTATTTGACATCTAATGTGTCTAGAGACAGGTAGCGCAAACTAACATCCACTGTCAATCCTATGGGGCTTTCATCGGATAGCAGAGGTGGGAGAAGTACTCAGATCTTAAAGGAAGAAGTACAAGAGTGTAGGAATACTCTGTTACAAGTAAAAGTCCTTCATTCAAAAGGTTACTCAAGCTAGTTATAATGACTTTGTATGCTGCAGGGTAGCTTGTGAATTTACTCCAGGTGGAACTAAAGTCTGATTTAAGTGTTGATTATTTTTCACATTATTAATCCAAATCTGCAAAGTAACTAAATGTATTAAATAGATGTAATGGAGTAAAAGTACAAAGTAGCATAACATGGAAAAACTCAAGTAAAGTGCAAGAATCTCAAAATTGTAATTTAGTACATACTTGAGTAAATGTACTTAGTTACTTCCCACCTCTATTGGATAGCTGTTTCAAAGTTGTCTATTTATATATAACCACATTTGTTGAACTAGTAGTCACATTGAGATAAAAACTACTTCAACATGTGAGACCTATAGCCACGATAGACCATCAAATGATCAGATCAAGACAGCAACAGTAGGTAGAGGTAGAGCCTGTATATATAAACTGCATCTGTCCTTCAAATTCACCATTCATAAATACATATAAAAACCCTTTAATTCCCATTAATAGCCATTTCAAACATGGCCAAATAGACTTTCACTACCTTTTAATTCAGCTCATTTATTTCCAAAAATTGTTTGATTTAATGTTGTTTTGTCATGTTGTATGTTTTTATATGTTTGTGAGCCCCTAGCCCAGTGGTTCTCAAACTTTTTCTGTCAGGCCCCCCCTTTGGAGAAAAAAAAAAGGTCGGGCCCCCCCCCCCAACACAAATGGTCAGGCTCAGTGGCGGCGTCAGAGATTTATTTTGGGGGTGCTGTGGGGTAGCTTGACGTTTCATAGAGGGTGCTCAAATATTTAGGGTTTCCCATTAATGTACCGGGCGCTACAGTGGAATGTTCTACTGCAACATTCCCCACGGGAATACACAGTGTGACAGTTACAATGAAGGCTCGATAATCAGCTCACGGCATATAAGTGTAAGCAGGGGTAAAGTGCTATTTTCATAGGTGGTGTGTGGACCTCACATAGGGGGGTCCGGGGGCATGCTCCCCCGGGAAGATATTTTGTTCAATCTTGAAGTTAAAAGCATCAATCTGGTGCACTTTGAGAGCAAAATGAAGAGATCTATGGATACATCTCTCAACACCCATTTGAAAAAGAACTGGAAACAGATTTTCTATTTATTTATGGATATTTTACAAATCACCCCCCTTTTAAACTTTATTCTTGTTTTACTGTCATATAGTATTTCATAGCTGTTTTTCATTTATTCTCTTATTTTTTTATAACTATAATGATCATATAAACGTGTGCCTCGGAAATAATTGTTTACATTAATGGTGACCAAAACGTTTGAGACCCACTGAGATAACACTGAGAGTCCTTTAGCTCACTGAGTCTCTCAGTCTGACAGAGAGGACTCTCCTCCACTTTGTTGTTGAAAAAACTCCATATCCGTTAGCATAGCTCGCTAGCACCAGAAGCTAACAACAACGATCTCCGGTACCGGTGCGCTCTCTCTCTCTCTCTCTCTCTCTCTCTCTCTCTCTCTCTCTCTCTCTCGCTCGCGCACACAAAATGGCTCGTTCCACACAGAGCCGAGCTTTAATGAAACACAGACGTAATAGTACTGTACTGCATCATATCATTTTCGAATCAATTTTTCAAATTATGATTTCTTTTTTTTTTCTTTTTAATCTTTTTTTTTTAATAACCATTTTTCCTCCTGGTCTCTCGCGCCCCCCCCCCTGGCATGCCTCTGCGCCCCCCAGGGGGGGTCGCGCCCCCCACTTTGAGAACCACTGCCCGAGCCTAACCAAGAAAAATAGCCTGCATCACTTTAAATATTGAATTATTTAGGATAAGAAATCGGTGGATGTTTTCATAAAACTTTGAGGGACTTTTGAGGGCCCAGATGGAGAAACAAGAAGCAACAAAAATATACTGCATGTGTTTAAAGGGGACCTATCATGCAAAATGCACTTCTTGATGTCCTTTCTACATAAACAGGGGCGGACTGGGACTAAAAATCTCTTTTCCTCCGTACCTAAATCTTTTATGGACCAATCGTCACACCTGCAGCTAGTGCAGAACGCAGCTGCACGTCTTCTCACTGGCCACAAAAAGCGTCACCACAGCACCCCAATTCTAGCCTCGCTGCACTGGCTTGCAATTCGGTTCCGGATTGATTTTAAACTCCTTTTATTTGTTTTTAAAGCCCTAAATGGTCTGGCTCCTGCCATAGCAGAACTCCTCCAGCGCTACACCCCAGCCAGAGCATTAAGGTCGGCTGACCAGCTGCTGCTGATAGTGCCTAAGACCAGGCTCAAACCCAGAGGGCACCGAGCCTTCGCAGCAGCTGGCCCCAGGCTCTGGAACACTCTGCCCCTCCATGTGAGGTCGGCCCAGACCCTAGGGGTTTTTAAATCAACACTAAAAACTCACTTATTCTCCCTGGCCTTCTAGTCAGAGCAGAGCACGACTCCTGACATTTCCCTGTGTGATTTTTATATTTGCTGTTGTCATTTATTGTCTTCTGTTTGCGATTGTAGTAATGTGTTATTATTTATTATTTGCATGTAGCACTTTGACTCGTTTTTAAAATGTGCTATATAAATAAAACCTGATTTGATTTGATTTTAAAAACGGGGGTACAACGAGCGGATACAGATTTGCTGCCGATATGACGTCAAATCGGCGGCGGAACCACAGAAAGTCTCTATCAGAAACAATGCCTGACGTGTTTTGGACGTAATCTCATCTTTGTTTACATTAGCAAGCCTCCTAACACTCAGACCTGTACTGGAGAGCACAGTGTTCAAAATGCAGGAAATAAAAAAAGGAACTCACCTTGTGATAAACCCGCAAGAGAAAAAGCATTTGAGCCCCATACTGTTTCAGACATAATCCTTGATGTGGTTTAGAACAGGATGGCGTTTTATCACAGCAGAATTTTACTTTATCTCCGGTAGAATTCTGATCAGGCATTAGCTCCGCCTCCTCCTCTTTTTTTTTTTTTTTTTTAAAGCTAAGGACCCAAAATCTGCGTTTCTCTAACAGGGCTGCAAAAGAGGAGTATGAGCAGTACGCATGGCTACAATGGGTGAACTATTTGGTATTTTAAGCAAAAAACTTCACAGACATGTTTTGTATAGGTTTAGACCTCCAATATATTTTTCCAATATAGCATGATAGGTCCACTTTAAGAGGACAGGTGCATACAGGTGTTAAATTAGCAGCAATGGCTGATGAACAGCTCAACGAAGCAATTTGCGTCAAAACGCAGACTTTCTCCACCTCATAACTCAGTCAAGCCTAAACACACAGACATAACGCCCCTTTTATTAAAGTGATAATGACTTACCCTTTCTGAATATGTCAATATATCTGATGTCCTTGGCGAGTAAACGTCCATTAATCTACGTTGAAATCATAGGAAAAAGACGCTCTCCATGAATGCAGAAGCTGCCTTAAAATCATCGCGTTTTTAAGTTTTCTTCAGTATTAAAGTAGTCCAGTGATAGTTGTCTGTATATGAATGAGCTCACTGAGAACAGTAGCTCATAATAAGTTATTCGGCATGCTTTAGATGGTACCAATTTACCACAATGTTGAGAAATACCTATGCCAAAAGAAAACGTGGTCCAACCATAGCTCACTGATTTAGGCTACGTTCCTGTAACCCATCCCTTAAGCATTATGGGAATTCAATTAGGTTTTAAAAAACAGTGTTTTCCAAAAAATACAAGTTAAGCAGGAAAATAAATGACAAAATACATCAATATTTACTTACTTCGTAGGCTTCTTTTATTTTATAACTACAGTATGGCTCAGCATTATCAATCAACATTGTTCTTATATTTTATTGTATTGTTTTTTTGTAAGTATTTGTGTATATGTACTTTAAAAACATGTTGTTTGGAGTATTTTACCATGCCATCTATTTTATTTCTGTACATATTTGTTATTTATGTTATGAAGCTGTATATAGGCAACAAGAGACGGGGTATACATAACCGATCTGGCTATATTCCCTATATTTTGTATTATTGCTTTTTAAAGTTTTTAAAGACAGAGATTTTGATATTGTGTCTGTGGTGAGATCATATTAAATATTGAGTCTAAGTTAATTGATTAACTGCTTTCAGTCTCTTTTTGTGTTATTAATATTTTCTACCTCCCCTACTAAATTGGTCAATCTAATTGAAACCCTTCTATACTCCTGGAACAATGCCACCTTTATACAGATTGTATCCTGTGCTGAGAGTGACCTGAGAGTGACAGTGTGTGTTATGAATCACTTCCTTGTGTCTGTGTGTCCTGCAGTGGAAGGCGAGGACAGCCAGCTTCGACAGCCAAGGCTCCTGCCCCTCTCCCCGGCCCCCTGCTAGCCCCTGAGCAGAGCCACCTGTGACCCAGAAGGGGGTTTCCTCCCTCCTGCTGATCCACTTCCTGTCTGTCTGATGGAGGAGAAACACAACCCCACTGTCTCTCCCTCTCTCTCCCTGTCTCACTGTCCCTCCCTCCCTCAAGTATAGAACCCTCCCGAGAACTGATATCGGGTCAGATAGTTGTGTGAAGCGCAGTCTTTAAGGGGTTTGAAATTGTGGGTGTTGTGATGAGTTCCCCCTCAATGGCTGGACATCCGGTCTGCAGACATTTCATATCTGAACAAATCTCGGTGTCCTCACACGGAGACTCTCCAGGCGCTGAAGATTCAGTTATGTGGTGCAGAGACTCTTGGATAGAGAAGCCAGAGATCGGATATTGCTCCACGAGAGCAGTTTCAGGACACGGTAGAAAAAGAGACTTTAAACCGGATCTGAAGCAATTTCCGAAGCCATTCGTCTCTCATTGAATTCACAGTGCTGCATAGCATATAGATGACTGTAGCATTTTTGGCACTATTAGATGTAAAAACCATTAAGCTCCATTCATCGTTATGGTTTTTGAATAGCAAAACTAACAGTAATTTCAAAGCCCCTGCTGAGTTCCGCCAGTTTCGATAATGACATAAGCAATTTCCTGATCCGTAGTTTGTTAGGGAGAGATGGGACCATGCTGCAACTAAAATATTCTCAATCTGCAAATTTAGTGTGTTTTCATTAGCAGAAAATACGAGAAGTTGTATGTAACAAAAGAATAACTGGATTTTCTTTTCCTCATACAACAGCAAATTGATTTATATTCTGATTATCATAGTTTTTCTAAGCAAAAAGCAGGTTTAAATAACCTGACAAAGGTACAAATAACTACATTCAGACACTAAATACCAAAAAAAACAATAAAAATGTTACCAAAAACTGGATTTTTTTCAACTGACGCTATTAACAAAAATCCCCTGTTGAGTTCTTCCAGTTTCAATAATGACATAAGTAATTTCCTGATCCGCAGTCGTTTAGGAAAGATGGGATCAGGCTGCACCTAAAATATTCTAAATGTGCACATTTTGTGTGTTTTCATTAGTCAAGAAGATGTATCTAAAAAATAAGAAATGACTGGATGTTTTGTTCCTTATACAAGCCAAATTGGTTGCAGTGGTATAACCCATTTCAATTCTGAAACAACACATTTTAGAAAAAAAAGCAGGTTTAAATGACCTGTCAAAGGCACAAGCTTAATTAACACACTAAAAACCAAAAAATAAAATAATAATGTTACCTGAAACACAGATTTTGGTCGATGGAGGTTTCTGTAAACAGGAAGTGAGCACACTTTACACTCCCTTACCTTCCTCTCTGTTCGATGTTTGCTTTTGAGCGATCTCACCTTCTTCTTCTTCCAGATGAAAACTCAACCGCTCATGTTTTCCTTCAGACACTCACTGTTCAAAAGCACTTCTTCGTCTCCTCCTGTTCTTTTTTTCTGAACAGGTTTTGGTGATTGTGTATATTTTCATGTACAGCCGTCTGCCGTTTCCTGTATGTATGTTTTGTTATTCTAAGCAGCAAAACCAGAGAAGATATAAATATACGTAAAGCGTATTTAAAAGTAACATTTGAATATATGTAGCTTTGTTGGTTGTGATGATTGAGAAAGCATAAAAAATGGTGAACATATTCGTCTTTTGAACTTAGAAACATGCAACTTTCTTGATGTTTTTCCTGCCATTAATCACACTGTTGTTCAAGGAGAACGTGTGTTTGAATTCGACATCCAGATGCTTGGTCTGCAGCATGTGGTAAATAGATTATTTTTGAAGATATTTGATCTGATTTAGGAACGATTACTGCAGCACCGCTGTCATATCAGGTGGCTTTGAACCAGTTCATTCCTTTAATAAATCCCTAGATATTATTTTTTCTCTTTAATATGTACGGTGGCTGACGGCCAACCATCTTACAACGGCCCAATGCACTTCAATAAGGAAAAACGTGCTGCATTTTCAAAAGCGATGCAAATAAAAAAACACATAAGTGCCAAAACACATGCAAATGAAGAAACATCTTCACCAACTTGACAACGAAAGCATTCACCAACTTAACGAAAAATGCACATTAACGAAGCGCTGCAACTAACAAAATGCTGCAAGAAGCTCAATACAAAACAGAGACACTAAAAAGTGACGCTCATACAGCAGCTGGGACCGGAGCGCTTTTTGACATTTGGCGATTATGTTAGCCAACTGTGAATGTACGTTTTATCAGCACATTTTAACAATGTGATCGGATGAGCCCTTCCGATATTATTGCAGATCTGCAACTAGATAGCTAATGTAGCTAATCTAGTAATTTCAAATTATATTATGACAAAACACCTGAGATTATGAAACAGACTAACTCTACCATCAGTGACAGTTGACCAACTTTATAATCCCCGAACGTCAACAACAAGCTCTGGTCCAGCTGTGTGTGTCACTTTTTAGTGTTTCTGTAACTGCAGCGTGTTTTTGGCCATTAGGCGCATTCACACCGCAGTACTTTTCCCACTTTAGTTCCGATATAGTTCCGAAATGTTGCGTTCACACCAAAAAGACCCGGAACTCAAATTAGTTCATGAGAACCTTTTCACCCCCTTTTCCGTCCCTGCTAGAGAGCAGGGACGTTCGTGGGAGAAAAAGGTTCCTATTTCTGATTGGCTGGGCGGATTGCAAACCACGCCCCGTAAAACTCCCAAAAAGTTTTGTGAAGCCGCCATTTTATTATCCTCGCATTAGCATTATTAGCATTAGCCCAGCGCAGAAACGCAGAGAGACTAACTTATGGCAACACAAAATAAAACATGGGAGCTGTGGAGATGAGGAGGTGTCGGCGTTCTGGCGATTTACTCGGAAGTCCCCAACTCCGGGGACTTTGGGCGGCAGTATACGCCGTGAAGTGGTTTGCGGCCTGCCAGTAAACCCAACGCAGAAGAAGAAGAAGAAGAAGTGACGTCAGCGGCTTCATTTGCCTAATCCTCCCCCAGGGACTTTTTCCGGTGTGAACGCGATCTGTACTTAGTTCATGAGAACTAAAGAGTTCTCATGAACTAAGTTCTGATGAACCTTTGTGGGAAAAGTACTGCGGTCGTGAAAGCGCCTATTGTAACGTGTTTGCCCTTGTCAGCCACCATACTTTACAATAACTAGTTTGAGTCAGATTGTAGTATTGTAATGGAAATGCATCTGTTGCTTTAAATTAAAAATATTGCATCATGGATAGATTTATATCCTCATAACACAATCATTGGGTATATTGTAGTCCTCCAGTTGACCTCCTAGTTGTTGTTCTGTATTGCTGTTATTGGTAAGCACAGATAGCATCAATACAATCAGGGTGAGAAGCGTTAAGCCACTGAGTCGGTGTGATAGCTGCCAGAAAGCATTCACAGATTACATTTTGTACGGTCTGTACAGAACATGTCTTTCCGAATAGGTGCCTAAAGACTGAATAGCATCCGTATTATCTCATAAGCAGCAGACAGGACCTTCAATCTGAAACGTAACAGGGTTCCTGGCTGTGGCTGAGACCGAGTCTGGTGTCTCGTTTAGCAAACTGACGACAAGTGAGACTATTGCTCAAACTCCTGTACATTGAACACGCTATATATCACAGAGTTTGCTAAACTCGGGGGACATGAAGACACGAGCAGATGCACCCAGCAGACGATCTGGTTTAGCCATTTCCTTCATTTCCCGGAGAGAGCCGTTTTGTAGCTCGCTGTGTGTTTGTGTGTGTGTGTTTGAGTGAGGAAAGCGCGGGGGCAGCTGATTGGTGGACAGGTCAGCGTCTACAGAGCAGTGGCATTTCTCTAATTGGCACTTGTTACAGCGAGAATGAGTCGGTTCATTATTGTCCATGCTTGACGTGATCCATCATAGCATCGACACCCCTCCACTAATGTGACAGTCTGCTCTCAAGTCGTTTTAAAGGTGAAATTCCCCCTCTAATGGCATTATTCATAGATTTCTAATATCTTATTTCAGTGTTGAAACAAGTGGTTGAATAATCCTTTTTTCTTTTTAAAACATGTGCTTTATGATGGTCATATATTTCTCTGAACATGTGGTGTTTTTCATAGTAGAAACCTGTTAAATCAATTGCTTCAGTTTCAAGACCCTCTAGCTTTGCCTCATATTGTAATGTTTCTTGATATGATCTTGTAATCCCATCCAACTATTACGATAGAACTGAATTTCCAATTTTTTATTGAACATTTTGTATTTGTAATAAATAGAAATGTTTGAGAAAATGTTCTAGTGATCGACATGAAGAGTTGTTAGTTGAGACAAAAGTCGAAAAGTTGCATCTTGATTACAATCAAGACTCTTAATTAATATGAGTGACCAAGGAAGTACAAATGAAATAGCAGACAGTCTTTCAGCCACAAATTGTCCTTATTTTGTTTCAATAAGTATGGAAATCAACAGCAGAAAAAGAGTGTTTTGTCATTTTTCTTCCATGGGGTGTGATGTGTTATCAGTTCTGTAATATTACTTTCTTTTCTTTGATTAAAATACTTATGCAAAAACAGGCTGTGAATTTTGTGGAAATAAGACACGACACGAATCGACAACATAGCCAGTGGCTTAACAAGCAGGAATGGGTTCAAATGAAATGAGATTTGGTCAAATTAATTGAGGGGAGGACACAAAACATAGAAAGACTTGCCATCCTCTAATAAACTGAATGGCATTTCCATGTTTATTTGAGACGAGAAGAAAGACTCAAATTAATAAATAATAGTTCAAAGGCTAGCTTGAGATTGTGTGATGTTAAGGGTGTAATAAAACCACCGTGAATGAAGAGTCCGCCGGCTATACTGAAAGACTCTTTCCATATAGCGTGTTTCAATTTACTGCTGCTTCTCTTTATCGTAGCCTTTGAGAAGACGACACCCCTCCCCCGCTGTCACACCAGGAGCTTCCTCTTCATGGTCAGTCTGTAAATGATTTGGTAGCCGTCGTCCCAGCCGTAGAGCTGCTTCTCCTCGGGGTTGTATTTCAGACTGGCGTGGGCTCCGTATCTCCTGGGGAAGTATATAAGGGGAGCCTCCTCGCTGACCACCATGTCGTTGACGTCAAACAGGCACTGGATTCTCGACCGGCTCGCCAGACGAGTGTTGTATACGACGTAGACGGTCCCACAGACGACAAACGCCGCCTCTGCGTTCTCCCGTGGGCACCGGGTGTCCCAGATCTGTTCTATATCGAGCGTGGTGGGGTCCATCTTCGCGAGGTTGATGTTAGGTTCACTGTCACTCATGGCGTACAGAAGCCAGAGGCCTTCATCGTCTGCTGCGAGGTCCGCTACGATCTCAGGGTTGAGGCTGTAAACACTGGCTTGGCTCTCGACGGGGAACATGGCGATATCTGTCACCGAGCCGCTCATCAGGTCATATTTGACCACCTGAACGTCCATATCCTCCCCCTGCTCTACGTAGTACAGATATCCGTTATATACAGCGCTGCCAGGGCTGGTCCAATCAGAGGGAAGACGTATCTGTCGACTGCCGATGGCGTCAGGAGAGCGGGAGAAATCTCGAACAGAGTCGAACTGATGGATGGTGTCTCCCGATGTCCCGTTGAAGACGTAGACCTTGGACGACCTTGGGTCTCTGGTCCACATGCCATTGGGACTGCCCACTCTCTTTAGGATCTTCACTGATCTGATGCCAGAGATGATCTCCACACAGTCTGCCGTGGGAGGAAACACAAAGAGAGGGGTCATGTTTCTGTACTGTTGTTCGCCTGCCAAGCTTTCCTTGTTAAACAATATCCCTTAATGATACTTTACAATAGTTAACCCAATAGTCAGAAAAAAGACAGAAAGCCCATTTGTCCAAAAGTCCATTATGTGGAAGACAAATGGCCATTAAACTGAAGGATCATTGTCAAAAAACACACTCGTTCTGCAATTATTTGTGTCCCACTCTAATCTGCATTTTGATTGGCTTACCCTGATATTCTTACCTTCACCATAACCAATCTAACCCTTAATCTTTAAACCCAAACAATGCAATCAACAGGTACTAACCATAAAAGCAAAGTAGGGCGTGTTAAACCTACGCCGTAGTCGAAATGTAGCCTTGATTCTGAATAATAGTCAGCCATGTTTGTTTCTTTGTATGAGAGAGAGTGGGTATTTTCAGAGCGTTTTGAAATAACAGGCTTTTGGAGAAATAGGTGATATGGGACATAATTCCCACTGTTGGGCCGTGCATTATACACTTGACTCTCCTTGATTAATAACAATCCCATGTGGTATGGTTTGAGAAATTATGTTTCATCCATCCTTTTGGCATCAATGTGCTGCAATACCCATGAGCCTTCCCTACAAGGGCAATTTACAATGTTTGTTGTTGCTGTGTAGAACATTCATTCATAGGAACAAACAAACAGTTGCTAAATTCATCTAAATTCCCAAAAGCCCAACATTGCAACAGCTAAAAACCAATAGGGCACCAACACGATGGTGAGAGTCGACAAACCAATCGTGACTATGTCAACTTCTTATCTTTAATAATAGATGTTGTTTATACATTCATGAATATTTTATATTATAGAAACATTACAGGCGTTAAAGCTTCTTAAGAGGAAATAACTTTAGACAGCACCAGATGCTGCTCCTCAGATTACACGTCTATCTACAATGAAAACTACACAACCCTAATTAAAAATGTTTCACAGGTGTGACATTAACGTGATTATAATAATTGAATGTGTGTATTTCCCAGCTGGCACAATTAGTTCCATTACAGGGTATACGCAGGAATCCTGAAGTCAAATGTAACACCTTTTAAGACCTTTTTTAAGACCCTTTCCATACATTTTAAGACCTCACATTTTAAGACCTCACAAGCCACTTTGAGTTTTAACCGGTTACCTTGGCGACACACTTTACCTCACATTGACAGCAGGATGGGCAAATGGCGGCCCGCGGACCACATGCGGCCCCCACCTCCTCTTTGTGCGGCCCTCAGATTAATGTATAAACAACGTAATTAATTAAAAAGAATATTATTTTTTTTGTTTTACTTGTAGTACTGATACCGTCCACTCGACTCCTAGTTACGTCGCGAGCTGCGTACATGATTTCAAATACCGCAAAATAATCTGTGACGCATTTGTGTGTATTGTGTTTGTTTCCCGGGGAAACCCTCACAAGAAACACCGGCTGTTGTTATGCCTGCTGTGACGTTAGGTTGCCTCTTGCCTCTTGCCTTTACAAGCTTAAAAGTTGTTTTTATCATCTGAATTTGGCGAAACAAGTTTAATATTCTTAAAACCAAGACTTTGTTTATTTGAAATCAGATGAAAACAAACTGTCACGGACCCTGCCTTGTTATCTATGATTACTACGCTTTTCATTCATAATTTCAGCGGGAGGGAGGGGGAGTGGCGCTGAGGAACAGCAGAGTGGGGAATGCAGAGACTGGCTGTGTGTGTTTTAGGTTCAAGTTAGACAACTAATGTCTGGGTTAGTGTTCATGATTTCATGTTTATGTCATCTTAATAGTTAATCTCAATACACACACATTTTCCGTGCTTTCTAATAGTTTAAAATAGCTTTATTCCACTGTTTAATAACCTGTTCAATACAAACATGCCACTTGTAAAAATGAAATACCATTTCTGTGAACTGATATTTGTTTAGTGAGCTTATTAGAGGATGTTCCCATTGATTGTCAAATGTGAATGAAGGTGTCAGACTTAGTATATTGTTAATAAATACATACAACACATGGAATTTGTGTGTGTGTGTGTTCCAAGTGAATCTGCGGCCCCTGGTGGCCAGTACATCAATGATGTGGCCCCCACCACCATCAAAGTTGCCCATCCCTGATATACAGTATTGATTGTCCTTCCTCCTTATCTTCCAACCATTTGGACGCAAGCTTGCATTTCCCCATAACGATGCTGTTTAACAACCGCCGTAAACGGACCTTCGCGCTATCAAGCAGTGAGCGTGCGATGTCCTGTTCAGAAGACGTCAAACCCAACAAATTATGGACAAATAATGAGGAAACATCAGCACACATGACGATGCTCTCCAGGAGGAAGATTAATACAAACACACGGATAAAGGATGCCTCCCATTATGTGTCCTGGAGCTAAACTAGCATTGTGCTCACACATCTAAAATGAGTTCCTACAATGCGTTGAGGTTCATTTTGGGTCACTTGACAAACATTTACAATGGCTCACTGTGTGCAGAGCGAACATGAGCTCGGAGAGTCGAGCAGCTGACCTCGGGGCAGCTTCCTGTCTGTTGCATAGAGAAACTCATACAGCAGCCTTTTCTCCGCATCATCCACTTTGTATTTAAACATCTGGATAAGAGAAAGCTCCTTTAATAAGTAGGGCATGATCGGCATTATAATTGAGGGCAGAGCATGTTAATAATAAATAATTCTTGAATGTATGTGTAATCGATTGTCTTGTAGGCAGCGTGACTAATACATCAATCAATATTTGTTCTCATTTGAGTGTTTTAATGGTACCAAAGAAATCTTATGAACCTTCCTCAGGGATTTAGCTTTTAGATCCATTTGAAAAATATGGATGTTTTGCTTAATTCCCATTCAGTGTAATCTTCAGATATAAAGTCTGACGTGTTTCATCGATTTAAAAGTGGGGTTTCACAATTTCACAAAAGGGGTTTTAAGTCCCTGTATTATTCTGAGTGAATGAGTCATTGCAGCAGATATATCTCAGCCCTGTTCATGGCAGCACGCCTCGGGATCAGGAGATTATGAAGACGAATGCTGTGCCGAAACAGCGCGAGGCAGGGGAGTAGCTCTGCAGAAATAAACGAGTTGCATCAAGCCATATGTCTGCTGGAAAACATGACTCCAAGCCCTCCGTTAAATGACTTGTAACAGCACTGTGTTTGTTTCTCGTTTTCCAGAGGCTTTTCCAAGACACTTTCTCTGCACAAGGGGTGGTTTTGATCATGGTGTGATGTGAAATGCTAAAATTAAGCATAGAACAAACAAGCTGTGTATATCCCTTAAGGAACTGTGCCGGGGCTCCGTCATGAATGAAAATGAAACATCAAAGGCAGCCGCCCAGCAGAGAACGCTTGTCTGAAGTGAGCATGTGCTTCCCTGCAGCTCACCAGAGACTCTGGACTGCAGCTCCTCCCAGTCTTCCCCCTCTTCCTCTTCCTCCCCTCTGCTCTCCTGCAGCCCCCAGGCTTCCTGCTCCACCACCTTATCTGCTTTATTCACACAGGCCCGAGGGGAAGTCTGGGTTTCTACGAAGTCCATCTCTCGTTCCACCCGGTCTACTCGGACTCCAGCTCCTGTCAGATCCTCCAAAATGGTGCCGTGATCGTTCCTCAGCCCATCCATGGCTTCAGCGGTTATCTTTTTAAAGTCCAGCAGCTCTGTGTGGTAACGGCGGGATTGGTCATGCCATAACTGCATATGATCCTATTCAGACATAGGCAGAAGAAACAAGCGTTAGAATACATGTAGGTTTTTATTTGGTTCTTTTTATAACCCAACAAAACAAAAAGCTTACGGGATGCTAACGGCCCGTCCACACAGCGGCGTGCGTTGACGCTTCACCATTCACTTTGAATGGGGTGACGTCACTTTTCGCCGAACTGCATTGTGGGAAGCGACGCGGAGCTTTGCTGGCGGGGCTCGCTGCAAAAGTTGAGCAATGCTCAACTTTTGACGCCTCGGCAGAAGCGTCAGCCAATCGAATCATATGCCAGTACAAGCTCTAGCCAATCAAACCGCTGCTTGTGTGTCAGCGGCGGGAGATTCATGCGATTGGTTGTTGGTCGAGTTTCAGACACGCCCGCCGGCAAGCGTCAACGCACGCCGCTGTGTGGACGGGCCGTAACTGTGAGGTTGTTCGGTAGTGCTTTGATCTCAATGCTAATGTCAGCATGCTAACATAGTCACAATAACAATGCTAACATGGTGAGGTTAAACAGGTTTGGTACCATGTGCACTATCTTCGATTAGCGTGCTAGCATGCTAACATTTGCAATGTAATGCTTAACACAAAGTACAGTTGATATATGAAAGGTTTTGCAAGTATTTGGTTATTATTCAAAGGAGGAAACAAAATAGGGCGAACAATTTAAACATCATAATGTAAACATCAATATGTAAAGTCCGGGAAACACTTAAGTTATTTCAAGTCCTCATGAGTCCATTCTTAAGTGTGAGTACATTTCGTTAAGTCTTTATCGAGATAATTCAGTAAACATCATGGTGGTGCTACAGGAAAAGTTAGAGGGACATGTAGCTTAGCTAAGGCAGCCCATGTACCAAAGCTAGCGGATATATCCCTTAAAGGTCCTCTATTATGCTGTTTTGCATCAATATATCACAGGCCTCAGATATATACAAAACATGTCTCTGAAGTGTTTGGCTCGAAACACCAAACAGATCATTGCAGCATTACCCATAACCCCCTCTGTTTCAGCCCTGTTTCCAAAGTGCTGATTCTCTCTCTAGATGAAAATAAGGAGCCCCTCCCCACGCCCCTCTGAGAGACATTTGGTTAAAAAGAACACAATGGTGCTCTAGGAGGAGATTCAGGGGATAAGGGGGGGGGGGGGGGGGGGGGGGGGGGGGGGGGGGGGGTACCTTGGTTGCTGATTGGCTAATGATTACACAAGACAACACATCGTTATGACATCATAAAGTGGCCAAAATCTGATCAGCTCATTTTCAGACAGGTTTTTATAGAAATGGATCAGGACAAAACAAGGTTAATAATGTTGTTCATAATTCAAAATGTGACTGGATGCAGGAGGACTTTCTAATATGTGCTACACTATATTCCTCATACCATGTGTTGGGATGTACTACTTATCTTTCTACAGTAACATACTTAACACGATAGTAGGGGTATTGGAACACACAGTCGTATCTTGGGAATTACAACGTTCCCATTTCAATCAAAGCAATCTTACATCACCAACACGAATACAGTTTCTCGGTGCAGTGATTGACACGGTCGGAGTGACAGGCGTATCCTTCAGAGCGAGATACAAAACTGACGGCTTCTCCTCCCCTCATGTTCTGCCTTGCTTACTGTGAGCCTGAGGTCAAATGGAAATGGGAACTCAATAAAAAATAGCTTGATGAATTGCTGTGTTCATATCCATGCAGAGGTTGAAGCAGCATATTGGAATTGAGACGGGAGGAAAGCCACAGGAGGGCGAAGACGGCAGTAGTTGAGTATACACTTAATTTCACGCAGATTACAGATTCAACATTTTCTTTGGAGCCACACAGAGGATGAAAATAAGACTCAGACTCTAAACATATACTCCGAGAGAATACATTAAAACAATTATTTAAATGAGAAATAAACTCAAGTTACTCACAGAGGCAAGCACACATGTACTACTTGAAGAAGAAGAGGGGACACATGTTGATGTAGAAGAGACATGGAGAAGAGGGGACACATGTTGATGTAGAAGAGACATGAAGAAGAGGGGACACATGTTGATGTAGAAGAGACATGAAGAAGAGGGGACACATGTTGATGTAGAAGAGACATGAAGAAGAGGGCACACATGATGATGTAGAAGAGACATGAAGAAGAGGGGACACATGTTGATGTAGAAGAGACATGAAGAAGAGGGGACACATGTTGATGTAGAAGAGACATGGAGAAGAGGGGACACATGTTGATGTAGAAGAGACATGAAGAAGAGGGGACACATGTTGATGTAGAAGAGACATGAAGAAGAGGGGACACATGTTGATGTAGAAGAGACATGAAGAAGAGGGGACACATGTTGATGTAGAAGAGACATGAAGAAGAGGGGACACATGTTGATGTAGAAGAGACATGAAGAAGAGGGGACACATGTTGATGTAGAAGAGACATGGAGAAGAGGGGACACATGTTGATGTAGAAGAGACATGAAGAAGAGGGGACACATGTTGATGTAGAAGAGACATGAAGAAGAGGGGACACATGTTGATGTAGAAGATACATGAAGAAGAGGGGACACATGTTGATGTAGAAGAGACATGAAGAAGAGGGGACACACAATCTATTTCACAAGCCAACAACAATCTTCCCTTTGCAAACATTGCAGTCTCACAACCTGCCTTGTATTTCTATTTGATACCTATGGCATTGCATCGGCCCTTCAAACATGTTTTATTGTTAGAGTTTATAGATTTGTTTACCTTCACGTTCAACTTGTATATTTAAAAAATGTCAATGCTGTTTTATTCTATTTTGAGATATTTAGAGTCAACATTACTTGTTAGACGCTTTTATCCAAAGCGACTTACATACTCAATACTGTGGACAATCCCCCCGGGAGCAATTAGGGGTGAAGTGTCTTCAGGGACACAACGACATGCTGACTGCAGTGGGGTTCGAACCTGTGACCCCCTGACCCCAACACTAACACTCTATCCCACTGCGCCACACGAGTTAAGAATTGTTTATTTGTACTCTTTTAATTTATACCTTTGTACAATGGCAACGCAAACATTTCCCAATTTGGGATCAATAAAGGACATCGCATCTTATCAGTATTTAACATCTCTGCACACAGCTCATATTTTCATACTTAATATCTCTGACTCCCATAGTCAATATTTTTGTTGAATATTCTCATTTTTAAAACACATATACTTGTTTTTGATTGTTTTAATTAGGTTTTTTCAATTTTATTTCGTGCCTTCAGCATTTCCCTCATCTTCTTTCTGACAATGTGGAATACCACGGGGGAAATCTGTGTGTGTGAAAACCTACTTGGCAGTCAAGACGATTCAGTCAACTGATGGAAAACAACAGAACATTGATCACTTATCATTTAAATCGGAATTGCTTCTTACCTCAATAGCCAACAACCTGTTATCCAGGTAATCCATCAGGCCCTGGTAGTAATACTGAGCTCCGGTTAAAGTCCAGCAAGTGGAAACAAGGAGGAGAAACACCGGCTTCATTGTGAACCGATCAATGGGGACGGATTACTTTCTTTGTCCTTCAAGATTTGAGATGCTTCTTCAAGTTGTCCTCCTCCCAGATCCAGAGATGTACACAACCTACAACCGACAGAGCAACTACTGTACACGTGCAACGAGGTGAGGAGGATACAGAGAAAGTGAGAGGCCGCGCTCTGAGACTTTCCAATTCTTTGACCGCTCTCACTTTGCTGGAATGTTTTCACTAACTCTCAGGGAGGAGCCTTGTGCCTAACCACTCTGTCCAAGTGAATGTGCTGCACACAACTCAGTGTTGTTGCACATGTTGTCCACACTGTCTCAGACATGTGAGACGGGATTAAAGTGCAGACAGAAGACAATTAGAAATCTCTGTTGAGTTTATATTGCATTTAGTTAATAACGGCAGTCATCTGGGAAATGGGTAGAACGGAGCAACAGAGCAGATACTGTGAGGAGATTAATACGCCGCCTGTTTTATGAACTGTATAAAAGCCACAATGATGTCACCCGTTGGTTTCTGGGGTAACGCTTTGAAGCCTGTACTTTGGCATTTCAGCCAACGCCATCTTCGTGTTTTGGAAAGGATTAAACCAAATGGTTAACAAAAAATCTTTAGGAGACCAATTTATTACTACTTTCATGAGCTGAAAACACTTTGTAAATAGTTTTAAATATGAAAAATAAGGAAAGCAGCGACTCGCTGTTGTTTATCGTCTATTTTTACTCGATGATTTTCAAAGTGAACATCAAGCTGTGTTGAAAAAGACTTGGAACTAAGGATTAACCCCACAAACTCACCACGGGAATGTGTTCTGAGGGAAAGACTTAAATTGGAAAATGTATAATGTTCTCATAGTCTTCAACACAATCAGAGTTATCAGTGGAACCAGTGTCGCCGCCTGCTGGCCATTTGAAAGAATGCCAGTTTAAGCCACTTCCCACTTGGCTTGAAGGTCACCTATTATGCAAAATCCACTTCTTCATGTCTCTTCTACATCAACATGTGTCCCCTCTTCTTCATGTCTCTTCTACATCAACACGTGTCCCCTCTTCTTCATGTCTCTTCTACATCAACACGTGTCCCCTCTTCTTCATGTCTCTTCTACATCAACACGTGTCCCCTCTTCTTCATGTCTCTTCTACATCAACATGTGTCCCTTCTTCTTCATGTCTCTTCTACATCAACATGTGTCCCCTCTTCTTCATGTCTCTTCTACATCAACACGTGTCCCCTCTTCTTCATGTCTCTTCTACATCAACATGTGTCCCTTCTTCTTCATGTCTCTTCTACATCAACATGTGTCCCCTCTTCTTCATGTCTCTTCTACATCAACATGTGTCCCCTCTTCTTCATGTCTCTTCTACATCAACATGTGTCCCCTCTTCTTCATGTCTCTCCTACATCAACATGTGTCCCTTCTTCTTCATGTCTCTTCTACATCAACATGTGTCCCCTCTTCTTCATGTCTCTTCTACGTCAACATGTGTCCCCTCTTCTTCATGTCTCTTCTACATCAACATGTGTCCCCTCTTCTTCATGTCTCTCCTACATCAACATGTGTCCCTTCTTCTTCATGTCTCTTCTACATCAACATGTGTCCCCTCTTCTTCCTGTCTCTTCTACATCAACATGTGTCCCCTCTTCTCCATGTCTCTTCTACATCAACATGTGTCCCCTCTTCTTCATGTCTCTTCTACATCAACATGTGTCCCCTCTTCTTCATGTCTCTTCTTCATCAACATGTGTCCCCTCTGTGGAAAGAGACTCTGAAAGTTTCAGGAAAAAAGATTCTCTCTCTTTTTGATCCATTTCTATAAAACCCTGTCTGAAAATGAGCTGATCAGATTTTGGCCACTTGATGTCATAACGATGTGTTGTCTTGTGTAACCATTAGCCAATCAGCAACCAAGGCAACCCCCCCCCCACCACCTTAGTAGTAGTACAAATGCCATATCAATCTCATTAGTATGCAGAAAAAGTGACAGGTCGCCCCGCCCCTTTTCGACCGGAAGTCCCGCCTTATTTGACCGAAAGTCCCGCCTTTTTATTTTTATTTTGAAAACCGGAAGTCCCGCCTCGTTCGACCGGAAGTCCCGCCTCGTTCGACCGGATGTCCCGCCCCCGCTTCCGGCGGATGTCCCGCCCCCGCTTCCGGTTTACAAAATAAAATAAAAAATAAATTAAAATTTTAAAAATGAGAAAAATAAAATGCCATTGTTTTCAATCAATTAATATGTCTAGGATATATATATCCCGCCTCCTAACCACTTCCTGTGTGGTTAATCCTGTATACAGTATCGAGTGTAACTTACAAATACTTGCAAATAACATGAAATTAATCAAAAGTAAAAGCATCTAAAAAACACATATTTAAACCTCTCTGTTTTTGCAAACAGGACATGACAGGACATGAGGGGAGAAAACATATGGTGAAGGAGGGGGAACACACACACACACACACACACACACACACACACACACACACACACACACACACACTTTCCCCGCCCCTCACCCTTTCCCTCTGTCTAAATAAAAAGCCAGCGTCACTCTTAAATATTTTTCAAGTCGAGAGAAAATGGCCAAGAGACGTCTTGATATGAATTTAATCAGCGAGACACCGGTGACAACTTACAGCCATCCGTTGGGTGCTCCAATCAAGAAACGAATGCAGTTTGTATGCCGGGTTCAGACGCCTACAGCCGAAGAACTTCACGAAGAATGGATTCTAAAAAATGGCGATGTTTGGGGTTATATATTCAACTATATGGCTATTACAAATAACATGAAATTAATCAAAAGTAAAAGCATCTAAAAAACACATATTTAAACCTCTCTGTTTTTGCAAACAGGACATGACAGGACATGAGGGGAGAAAACATATGGTGACACACTTTCCCCGCCCCTCACCCTCTGTCTAAATAAAAAGCCAGCGTCACTCTTAAATATTTTTCAAGTCGAGAGAAAATGGCCAAGAGACGTCTTGATATGAATTTAATCAGCGAGACACCGGTGACAACTTACAGCCATCCGTTGGGTGCTCCAAATCAAAGTAAAGCATATAAAAAACAGATATTTTAAAAAGTCAGCCTTTTTTGCTAAAGGATAAGGGAGGGGGAAAACCCCAAACCCCTATGGAGAAGTCATAAACCCCCTATGGAGACAAGCATGTTGTAAACAGAGGGGAGGTAGGTAATATACCTAAATATATATAGAAAGTCAGAGAATATTTATCAGAGGATAACACATATACATTTGTACAAGTCGACACGGGTGCATTTTGTTAAGAAACAGAGTTTTCGTACTCAGACCGCTGCAACAATTTCAAGCAGATCTCTGTGATATGCAGTCGCTGTCCGACTATAATGATGGCTTTAATTATTTATTAACAGTCGTAGATGTGTTTTCGAAAAAAGCCTATGCTCAAGCATTAAAGAAAAAGACGGGTATAGAGGTTACCAAAGCTTTTGATACAGTTTTAACACACAGCGAGATCCCTAAAAAATTACAAACAGACGCGGGGAAAGAATTCTTTAATAAAGTTTTTCAAAACTTGTTGAAGAAAAGAGGTATTGCACATTATACAACAGCCAGTGACATGAAGGCATGTGTGATAGAAAGATTTAACCGTACACTGAAAACTAGAATGTGGAGGTATTTTACAGCTAAAAACACTCATAGATATATAGACATCTTACCCGAACTAATTGAAAGTTACAATAATAGTTATCACCGGAGTATTAAAATGACACCAATGCAGGTGACAAAGGAAAATGCGGCTCAAGTGTTTCGGAACCTGTATAACCCCTCTAGCCAACGTAAAAAAGCTGCTGTCAAAATGAACTTTAAGGAGGGCGAACTTGTAAGGATATCCAAATTGAGAGGGGTATTTGATAAAAAATATGAGCAGAGTTATACTGACGAACTATTTACGGTGTCTGAAGGCTTACCTCGGCAGCCACCTGTTTACAAGCTTCAAGCTGTCTTTAAGATGTGACATCGCGCTCTGACTATTTCCCATAAAATCGTGACAAACTATTACTTGTTCTTACATTTGACCTCTTGCTGCTTGGTTGAAAATGATAGATGAAAAAGAACTTTTTTAAAAAGAGTCAAACCACAAATGTTTTAAGATTGTTACAAAATGTAAAAAATAAAAAAGGTCTGGAGACAAAATTAATTCAGGTGACTCTGGCTTTATTAGGACAACAAACATATAATACAAATGGGTTAGGGGTTAAATATAACCATCGTGGACTTAATAGTCTAACAAAATACTTTTATCTGAATACATTTGTTCTTTTTAAGAGCACTTTTTGAAATTATTTATTTATTATTTCAGTGGAACAATCCAGTGTTTGTTAACATTAACGCTTTCTTCTCTTTTTCTTGTGTTACTAAGATACTTTTAAACACACTTTGGTGTATGCAACACTTGTTCAGATAAAACAAGGTTTTTTCTTTTCTGATAAACTTACATATTTTAGTTATTTTATGTTACCAAGATACTTCGAGATACACCCTGATGTACACAACACTTAACAAAGCGTATAATATGAAGTAGTTGGTAAGGAAGGGGTTTTTCTTTAAGGGTGCAAAACTTTTAGAACAGGGTAAAATATTCATTAATTTGTATTGAATTGAGTTTTCTTTTTTTGATTTTCAACATACTATATGACTTTTACATAATTCTGACGTACTATACTTTTTTTTTTTGACTTTTTTCTGTAGAATCTTGACAAAACTATTACTTGTTCTTAAATGATGACCTATTGCTGTAGATGAGATGAAAAAGCTACAACGCTTAAAGAACTTTTTTCTAAAAAACTCTCAATTCTACACTGACTCCCCCCACTCAACGCAATAAGTCCCACCCCACTCAGCAAATCATCTAAAACGAAGGACCCCATCAAGACGACCGTTGAAAACTAGCCATGGATCTGAGAAAAACCAAGTCTGATGTAGCCTACCCTTATTATCACCAGGATAATGGATATGGGCTTAATGACTGGATGGTACAAAGTAGGGGAGAGGATGTTCCCGAAGAAGAGCTCTCCTCTATATGTAATAGTATTGTAAACGAAACATTTAAAGTGGTCCCGGAATCTTCATTTTTCAGAAACATTCTGTAACATTACCGAAGAAATTACACTTACTCTTTTTCTTGTGTTACCAAGATACTTTTAGATACAGTTTGGTGTCTGAAAACTGAAACTGGTTGAATATAAAGTACTTTATAAGGAATTCGGATTCTTTTAAAGGCAGATTTTGGCTTTTTTTTTTTTTTTTTCTCTTGCCAAGATACTTTTAGAAACACTTTGAGGGATGCAAAACCTTAAAACTAGAAAATGAAGTACAGTCTGATTAGATTTTTTCTTAAAGACTGTTTCTCTAAAAGGTAAGTTTGTGATTTTAACAATTTTCCCTGACACTTGGCAGATTTGTGTGTAATTCTCTCACAAAGGAACTGTAAGATACACTTTTTATGTATGCAAAACCTTAAACTTTTTTTTTTTTTTTGAAAATAAAATACTTTGTCTGAATACATTTTCTTTAAAGGCACTTTTTTTTATTTTAACGCTATTTCAGTGGAAAAATACAGTTTTGTTGACATCAAGGCTTTTTTCTCTTTTCTTGTGTTACTAAGATACTTTTAGACACACTTTGATGTATGCAACACTTGTTCAGTTAAACAATGGGTTTTTTTTTTTTCTGATAAACTTACATATTTTAGTTATTTTATGTTACCAAGATACTTTGAGATACACCCTGATGTACGCAACACTTAACAAAAGGGTATAATATGAAGTACTTGGTAAGGAAGGGGTTTTTCTTTAAGGGTGCAAAACTTTAGAACAGGGTAAAATATTCATTAAATTGTATTGAATTGAGTTTTCTTTTTTGATTTTCAACATACTATTTGTACACAATGACTTTTCCATATTTTTGATAAACTATACTTTTTTCCGTAAAATCATGACAAACTATTACTTATTCTTAAATTTCACCTATTGCTGGAGATGAGATGAAAAAGCTACAACGCTTAAAGAACTTTTTTTCTAAAAACTCTCAATTCTATAATTGACTCCCCCATTCAACGCAATGAGCCCCACCCTCCACTCAGCAAATCTTCTAAAACGAAGGACCTCACTAAGATGATCGTTGTAAACTAGCCATGGAGCAGAGAAAAGCCAAGACTCCCCCCCGCGAGTTGCAGTCAGGAACAGAGTCCACCAGCGACACCACCATGTGGGAAACCCGAATCTTGCAGTACTACTGCTGCTGATGCTACTCCTCGGGTCAAGAAGTCTCGGTTTAGGGACACAGTGAAATCGGGATTGTTTTATATTCTGGAGATGGTGATGTATCGGTACAGAAAAGAAATCTGCAAAGAATGCCGACGCAGTAACCCCGACCAGAGGCAACACGATTGTCGGAATGACATGCCCGATTTCTTCTTCAGAAACAATTACAAAGCGTTAATGAAAAGACTTTGGCTCGCCGACTTCGTTGCAGTGATTGACCAGAGTCTTATTGAAAAAGGCATTTGCGAGGATAAACTGAGGATAGGACGCGCTTCGGAAGCCTTTCTGCACAAGCTTGTAAAATGCAGATGCCTCAAGGAGAGACTTGAAATATCCATACAGAGTTGGATGGAGAAGAAGAAGAAGAAGACTAACAAACAGCAGTCGGATGGAGAAGAAGCCAGGGACTTGTTCAATGCAGTGACTTTTTTCTTTAAGTAAAATAAAAATGGGAAACTACTATGCAAAATGCTCTGTATATATTGATCATAATGTAGTCCTTACCCGTTTAATAAGTGTGATGATGGGGACGATTGAAAACAGAATGAGTAGTGACCCCCGTGTAAGC